>NW_011966999.1:1590-7525 GCF_000949405.1 Vollenhovia emeryi | reverse complement strand
TGATAATGAAATTGGGTCAATTGCAAGAGATTTTCAACCAAATTTCAGCAAATTTCATTACGTTTTCAGCAAAATTTTTCCATCAGGGAAGTGTTACATTTACTCAAAACCTATTCTGGTTCTTAGTAAGTCTAGTACTTGAAACAAGAATACATAGAATTATTTGGAGCAAAACAATTTTGTTTCTTCTGACTTTATTAAAAGGAGCATATGGAATTCTTCAATAAGTTTTATAACTTTCTTCAAAGAAGAATAAAGTCTTTCTTTGAGTACAAGATGGCAAGCTTTTCTAAGACTAGTAACAAGTATATCTTAAAACTATTATTAAGAAAATATTCTTTGTTGAAGCAAACTATTACTTAAACGGAATAAAATAAACTGAGTAATTACTTTTCTTGACTGTACAATAATATTTTTCTGTATGTGGTAATTGTATATCGTCAGTAATTTGAGAGCAAATTTCGTAAGATTAAACGACCTGCACTGGCCAATGTTTGTATTCAAAAGCCGATTACAACGTTTCGGCCCCGGATTTAGGCTCTTTTCAAGTGATCTGAAATCGCAAATTGCAAATTATAAAACAATGCCGAATCGCAAATCAACTATAAATTCATACCCGAGTAATAATTACTGTGTCATTAGTCAATTTGGCCAGTAATGAAAATTATATTCTTCCAGCAAGAGTTATATTTTTGAAAACTCTCCAAAGTCCGAAATTCATATTTCTTTAGATATCGCAGTGGTTGGAAAAATAAGTACTCTTTCGAGGTGAAGAAAGTTCCCTCAACGTTGCCTTCGACTTGGTCGCGGAGGATCGCGACAGGAGGTACGATTTGTCACGGGAAGGTCTACGTCGATGCTCGCTGTCGCTGCTTACGTAATTGACAACACAAGTATACTCTGCCCCGCGAAGCCAACGTGTATAGCAGCCGCCGTACACGTATACAATACCGCCATCAGCTATAACGATTCACCTAAATATCGCCGCCAATAATGCGATATATTATGTCGCGCAGTTGCGAGGACAATCAATCTGCCCATCGAGCGAGCCATCAGCAAGGTCATGAAAAATGTAAAAAAACTGGTCAAGTATGCACACGCTCGTCGCGAGCAACATTGCGAATGCTAAAAGATCGTTATGCTGTAATAACGTTGCATGAACATGTCACTGCCCACGAGCAGCGATTTCCTTCGATCGCGATACGGCTTGACGGCGAAACGTACCGGCGACCCTCCGGAATCCGTCCACCTCGCTGATCGAGCTCCGCTGATCCGCGGAAAAAGCTAGACCACCTTTCACCAATATTTTATTTCGAGCTCTCAAGGCCGCAAGATTGTCCGATCGTATTGTTCGCTGTATCATGCTGACATTCTTGTTGCGTTTCCCATTGACGAGGCAAGAGCGACGATTTAAGGAGAATATTAAATATCCTTTCTATTTCCAAGGAAATTCGACTGCGAATGTCGTATTTTTTAACGTCAGTCAAATTACATCGCATTCTACTCAATTAATCTTTTACACTGGTGCATTTGTCAGCGCCGTTTAGGCCTTAAAATTTCACTATCGTACATCAGAGGTACAAACCGGTGCCTAAATCGCCGCTCCGATGAAGATAATGCCGCGCGTGACGATGGAAAACTAGGGAAACGTGGCACGAATTCGAGCCTTGTCAAGATACAGAAGATAAATACGATGCACTGTATGCATTGGATCTAGGCTCGATAACGGCACAGCTGTTATCTCCGCGAAACTTTCGCGGAAAAAAACAGCGTGCATCGTTAATTTTCCAACCGTGGCCGTTATCGTGCGCAGAGATTCATATACTATGATTATACGAATTTTATCAAAATCATCGTATAAACCGATTTCCTTTATCGTAATGCATATTAAATTATGAAGATAAGATTATTTAAAATGCTCCGAAAATACCTTACGACGTATTCTTTTGTTTGTATTTCAATGTATCGGGACAAAGTATGAAACGTCTCGCAGCATTTCACACTTTTCACGATAATCCTATCGTACAACTTTACATATTGAATAACAATACAGAAAAATCACTTTAATAAAAATGCATGATTTTTGTCAGGACTGTTTCTACAAGCTAGCCACAAAATATTTCCTTCAACTTGTACAAGTAAAAAATCTCTTTATCGAAAAGGAATTATTACTAAAATATTCCCTTCTCCGTGTTAATATATTAAAATGTATTTTCTGCTCGCAAATATGCTATTATATAATGTACACATGTATTTAATCAGTCATTTGACTAACACATCGCATTTGTATAGAGAGAATATACTTACAAAATACATATGTATATATTTGTACGAGTATATTTTTCTATAAATATATACTGTAATGTCATGGATGTAGATTCGTAATTCCTCCACAAATGCTAGATGTAGGGTAAAGTGGGGCAAAGATCCGCACGGGGTAAAGATCCGCAGGCGCTTTTTAAAAATCGCGACAAACTTTGACGCGATTAGGAGCTAATTTCATGTTGGTACAGGTGGTGCCAACCTAACATCAAAAAATTTTGCGATTACATCGCGCGATTTGCTAATCATGAGGTAAGAACTGTTTTTGTCACTTTAAATGTAATATTCTCATAGCTTTGACTGCAAATTATAATTTTTCACACTTCTTCCGAACCCCCATATCAATTTGCATATCTGATAAGGATCAGAGCTAGCCGCAACAAACAGATGTTTAATGTTACTCCAAGCTTGAACTCCATCTTGTCATTATAGTGTCACGTTAAAAAATGGGGTAAAGATCCGCAGTGCCAATGAGGCAAAGGGCCACATGCGGATCTTTGCCCCCCCAGTGTTTAATATTTATGTAGCATAGGGTATAGTTTTGTTTTTAGGACTTACAAAAAGAAAACCGAAGTAAAGCCCTTTACACCCGAGCTACAACCGAAATTTTCTGAAACGAGCGAGGAAAATACAATTTCCTGCAGTGATGTCGTCAAAAGACTGTCTCAGCCAATTTTGGGGAGCTCTGGTCGCTTTCAGGGGATGTTAACTTTTCCCAATAACTTTGATCAATATCCAAACATTCTTGGATGAAAGACGTTCACCATACAAATACCTAATTGTTTTTTTACCGAGGAGCAAAAGTCCGCATGTGCGGATCTTTGCCCCAAAAAGAGGGGCAAACGTCCGCAGGTGTAGGGGTCTAAAAATGGGTTTCATCATCTTTAGTTAAGTGGTAAATGAACTGATACTGCTATGTTAGTTGGCTCAGATATTGATCTTCGCCCAGTCATTTAAAGTTTGTTTACTTTTATATAACCAAAGACTGAAAAACAAAATTTGTGATTTTTGCGGACCTTTGCCCCACCTTACCCTATATAAATTTCCATACTAGAAGCGCTTTTATTTCTTCGTTTTATTATGTATACTAAAAATTGTGCGTTTTATAATTCACGCGTATCCCAAACACTGAGCGTAAGCGACTATTTCGAGTTGAGTACTCAGCAATTTGTGTATATACGTCAAAATGTATATCGCCAGAAAAGCAAAGTACGCGTTTGAATAATTTTGAAAAATTTAATCTCACCGCAATTCTCCTTTTCTCACTACTCCGTAGGTTGTATACTTGTAAAATTGTATACCGGATATCTTGGTGCAAAATGATTAGCTAGGCCGTAAACGTGCTCAGATTCACCGCGCTCGCGAAGATTTTTAGCGCCACGTGACGATTCCTCGAAGGACGGTGGAGCTGAAAAGAAACATTCGTTTTTACGAAAAAGTTATTTCCACACAAAACCTTGATTCTATTACATAAATAGATTCCTTCGTCACAAATCCATCATACCGTTATGCCTCTTATTTGAACAAACAAGACTAATACGCAGGAACTCACGTAAGTTTGGATACAAATTAGACTCGGGTAACGGAAGCAGTGCAGTATTCGCCGAAGGTATAACAAAACCAACTGCCGGTGGTTTCCGTTCGGCGTAATCACCGTCCATTCCCGCCGGTGGAGCACTCGGGGTATGATAAACCGTAAGCGGAACCGTTCCCACAAAGACAAGCGTATTGGCCAACAGATTCCGATGATACCTACAGAATATTGCAAGTCCAGATTTATTTTAAGAAGAAGAGAACTAATTGAAATGAGCAAACTTTATAAAAATTTTGCACATTGTAAAGTTGATAACGATTGAAATAAAAATGCATGAAATAGACATTAACCATCCTTCAACGCATGCTTCCACCTTCAAATTATATTCAAGATCGATGATGCGGCAATTAGCGAGATTCGATGGTGGAAGAGGCGGAATGTCGAGATGCTGCTCGTAATCAGCGGTTCCACGAGCCTCGATCGGTCCTTTGCTGATCTCCGTTACCACAATTTCTTCCGTTTTAGTGTCCGTGCGTGGCGTGGTAGCACGGAAAATTACAATCTGAACTTCACGATACGTTATTACTTGTCGATACATTTCGGAAAACATCAAGGCTTACGACACCATTGAGAAATATTGCCCTTCGAATCGATTCAATCAACGGAAATTTCGTCGCAAAGCAAAACTGCTTGTTGCCTTACCTTACACAGCATGAGTCTGATGGTGTTCACAACGACGTTCGATAAATTCTCTACGTTTATCTTGATTGGCATGGATTGTCCGGGCACGTATCCTCGAGTCGGTAGTGAAAAGTTTACGGTCAAAGGTGGCGAACCGCAACATAAGCAACCAAACGTTTTACTCATTTCTTGCTCAACAGATTCCTAGAAATATAATTCTACGATTCATTATTCGTATTACTGCAATAAAACTACTCTACAATTTTATCCTCGACAAGCTCCAAGTTGCAATAAATGGCACAATATACAATACAAAGTTTTAGCTATAAGAGTTATTAAAGTTATTTGCTCAGAAAATTGTAAATTTTAATCTACCCCTTTAATGATTAAAATGATAAATTAACCAAACTTGGCACATACAGCTGCTCTAGGTTCTTGATTCAAATCCAAAGGAGCGACGATTGTGAAAGGACTCTTGACGTCTTGATCGAACTTCCAAGGCCGATCCAGTGTAGCTTTCACGGTATAACGAACGTGTCCAAAGTCCGATTCGAAACTACTCGGCAAGTTCGTCGGCAGGGAACAAGTAAATGGAAATTTATGTTCTCCTGATTGTATTTCAATTTCGCCACCTAGTAAAAGAACATAAGTGAAGGATAATAAAGTAAAGATATACAAATAAAGAGGAGAAACGGAACGAAAAATACAAATGACTCAAATTTCAATTGCTGACAGAGCTTTTAAATAACATTGCTTATTTATTGCTTAGACTTTTCCCATCTCATAAAAATTTAGTAAACGCTCTAACTCTACCCGAGGCTGATCCAACCAAGTAATATTTCGTTTCGAAATAATCTTCGTGAGCTGTGACAGTCTCATCCTGATATTGTCCTTTCTCATCAATTTCTTCTTTCACTGCTGCCCAACAGGTATTGGCCTCACCTTTTATTTTCACACTTATACCTGTGTAGAAAAGATTGCGAACATTAAAAATATGCTCGAAAAAGCACAATTAAATATCAGCTAACACTTGTTCATCATTAACTTATCAATTTTGCCTTTTTAAGTGATTAACTTTTTACCAATTTGTTTATTTCTATCTACCTTATTGTTAGCGGTACAAACTCAACGGAGACAAAGTGTCCGAGTAGTAGAGAGACTTTGCGCGGGGGAGTACATGTGGCAGTTCTATAATTAACTTTCATACATTTTATGTGCACGTGTGCAAAAATAGAAAAAGACTGCTCGCGGCGAGCAGTCATTATACCCTCAAAATTATAATCCTTTGACGAAAGAGATTGGAAATGGATTTAAATCAAATGTTCAACTTGCAAATTTCGAATGCATTCTTTTAAGTGAAATAACTGAATTAATTTAACTCGAAGGCATTTTCAAACA
>NW_011966999.1:0-1490 GCF_000949405.1 Vollenhovia emeryi | reverse complement strand
CATGTCAAAGATGTAATAAATCGAGACACGAAGTATCTCATATCTTTTCTCGCCTTTAATGTTTCAAGATGCTTAATAAATAGAGCAGTCATTATACCCTCAAAATTATAATCCTTTGACGAAAGAGATTGGAAATGGATTTAAATGAAATGTTCAACTTGCAAATTTCGAATGCATTCTTTTAAGTGAAATAACTGAATTAATTTAACTCGAAGGCATTTTCAAACAACATGTCAAAGATGTAATAAATTGAGACATGAAATATCTTATATCTTTTTTCGCCTTTAATGTTTCAAGATGCTTAATAAATATTGTCAGTGTAAACAAGTGTACCCCTTGGCTGAACCCTCGGCTGAACTTACCACGAATCTTCTTCGTGCTGTCCAGGTCAACGACGATGTTACCTGCCATTGTTTGCCCAGGGTAATATGTGCTCCATTGATTATCAAACTCTATTCGAAAGTCCTTGAGGCCCATGTCGATCGTTTTGGCCTCTCTGATCTCAGCGACGATACTTCTTCGAGATTATCTCACTTATTATTCAACACCATAGCGTTTGGATAAGGACACTTGCCGACAAGTCGCCGAGGTCCCGAGGCAACCGCTAAGGGTTGCTAAAGAAGCATAGCGGGAGGTGGCCAATCGGGACGTTTCCCCAAAAGGCCAAAAGGCATCCGTTCCAATTTTACAATTAGATGAACGGGTTCTCCGTGCGCCAGAAACGGCGGAAATGCGTCTGAAAGCACAGACTTTTTTTATCAATTACAGTTGACAGAGAAATAATCAATCGTTTGGAGAAACGTTCGGGGTTGCTTACCTTCCACCGTGCTCCGTTCCGCTTTTTCTTCCCCCTACGTAAACCCCTTCTCGAATTTCTCTTCGATTCTCACGTACACCGACAGCAATGGCACATGCGTAATGCGTAGGAAATAAGAGTATTATATTGCGCACCGTGATCCTTGATTCGTTTTCTCGCTCTATACGCGATCACGTCTGATGACGTCACGTAATCATGTATAGCTGTTGGCGCTGTTGCTAGACAGAAGCCTAGGAGCGGCAAATTTAGCTTTATTTTGAAGCGCCTCTATGTCCATAAAACGCGGGGGCGTGAACTACGTAGCCAACGTCGACGGGTAACGTTAGCGTCAGTGGGTAAGAGCAGTGTCCACTGAGTTTTTGGTTCTCATCCGTGCTATATCCAAGAAGGAGCTAGAGCGAGGTAAAAATGGACACGATCAGTCTTTATCCTTATGGTCCTTACCCAGGTAGAACATAAAACTCATTATGACATCATTATGACATCACTTCAAAAATCATAATGATCTCATTTGATACATTTTTGGCTACGTTTTGGTGACTTATTTATGCTAGCATAGTGATTTTAATATGACCTCCAAAAAGAAGAATATTATCTCAAATTGATTGATACACGAAATTTATTTGCATTATTATTATTAGCGAGTATACATATTATTATTATACACTACTAA
>NW_011966998.1:97998-101599 GCF_000949405.1 Vollenhovia emeryi | reverse complement strand
GGGTTAACTGTTCTGTAAAGCAGATAATTTTCCATCATTTGTACACGGTGTACAAGTGAGCGGTGTACAAATGAGCGGTGTACAAGTGAGCGGTGTGCAAGTGAGCGGTGTGCAAGTGAGCGGTGTGCAAGTGAGCGGTGTGCAAGTGAGCGGTGTGCAAGTGAGCGGTGTGCAAGTGAGCGGTGTGCAAGTGAGCGGTGTGCAAGTGAGCGGTGTCCACTTGCGCCGTGTCCAACTTTTCGGTGTGCAACTTTTACCGTGTGCAAATGAGCGGTGTCCATTTGCGCCGTGTTCAACATTATGGTGTGAAACTTTTCTGTGTCCAAAATTTCTGTGTCCAAATGAACCGTGTGCAATATTCCGTGTCTATTTGCACCGTGTCTATTTGCACCGTGTCCATTTGCACAGTGTCCACTTGTACTGTGTCCAAGTGAGCCACTCCCCTCCGTTTCGGCGGTCATATTTTTCTTTTTATCTTTAGCCTCTGAACTATTCTTGACTCTACCCCGTGTCTTGTCAATGAAAATTTGAATATGTATTGCGAAAACGCATGAATGTTTTTGTTATTTGTAAACGATATTTTATGCGAAAAAATAAATAACATTGTAATAGTAAAATTAATTTTCGAAAATTATTCTTTTATGGTTATGTGGAGGTTGTCGTTATTTTTTAAAATAGAACTCCCTGTTTATTACACTATCTTATTCTATTACACTATCTTATTGTTCTTTTCACCAGGTATATCCTCGAAATAATTTAATAATAAATGATAAATTGTGTTGATCAATGTGCTTTTTCCAACGCCCGCTGATATACAATTTAATTGGTAAACTATCAGTTGCAAAACAATGTAAAATGTGCATTGCAATTTCTCTCTGTTTATCGTTTAATTTTTGAAGTAGATTCTTCGTTTCTTCTTTGGTTGCCTTTGGTGGACTACTTATTTTTCGTATAGTGTTCTTCGAGCAATCTGCTACCCCTGTTTGACCGAATATATCTATTTCTTGATCCCTGGGTATTTTTGTATTCATGAAAGATTCCACCTCTTCATCTTCTATATTTTGTTGAACGCGGAGATTCTTTAGCCGCTAACTTCCCAATGGAGAAAGAATTTCGTTTCATGATACGTTCATGATACGCATGAATGCACGTTGAATTTCGTCTTCAGGTTCTCCAGTCCAGTGATCGTCTGACGATCTACTTTCGGTGACTTTTATTATTATCACACTGAGAAAAATTTCCATCCAATTAAATAAACCAATTAACGAGTGTTTCCGATGGACAAGTATTCTGATTAACATTTCCGTTTAATTTGTGTATACATATATCATATATACATACGGTATACATACATATACCGTTCTTTCGGTGTGTGTTTTTCGATACAATGGGTAGACCAAATTATAAGAAAATGTCATATCGTTCCCTTCTCGTGCCATTCTTCTATGTTTTCTACACTGTGGAAAACGCGAGTGTATAAAATAAAGAGTTCTCTTTTCGACGGGAAGTGTGGGACTAATCTTCTCGCCGAGAACGCACGTTACTAGTCGTTACAAAGTCGTCTATCTGTTTACGTCTTCTGTAAATAGTAAATACCTAATGTTTTAATGTTTTTGGCGACCCTGGTCGTTCTTGCGCGTCTTCGTCCTCGTCGACGAGGCCGCCAGGCAAAGGCGTGATCGCCTGAGCCGGGTCCTTGTTCCGCAATCCTTGTGCCGGAGAAGATGGCCGCTCAGCCGCTCGTGGCAGCGAGCCCGTCCTCCCGTCCCGTTTCGAGCCTCACCCCTTCCTGGTCGGCTCTCTCAAACGCCCTCGACTCTCTTGCTAGGGCCACGCTCGCCTGTGGCTGTGACTCGCTCGAGCAGGATCCGATGTCGCTTGCCCCTCGCACCTCCGTTGGCCTCGACCGCCCAGATCCGCGTCCGACTCGCCCCAAACTCACAGTCACAATGGTCTTCCTCCCGGGTCGCACCTCTTCACCGGAAGCAAAAGCCACGGAAGCGGCGACTCGCACGCCGCGCTCGCTTCCGTTCCGTTTCGCTCGCACGCGCGGCGGCGCCGCCGAGCACCTATGTAGCGCCGCGGTAACGCCGCTCGGCCGGTAACCCGGCCACTACGAACCATGGTTCATTCGCCGCGAACAGGGATGATCTCATCCAACTTCTTGCTGGCTGCTCCTTTTCGTATCCAGGTCTTCACGCTGGCATCCATGTCAATGTCAGGATGCCCGAAGCATTTCCACAGGCCTGACAATTCAAGCATCATATGAACATGTATGTCACCACAGATAGGCTTCGTGAGCCATTGATAAAAGGAACTTGTGTAATATCGCTGAAGGTCTTGAGTTAATTTAGAGAAAAGTTGAGTTTTGCCTTCTGTGTCTCTCAGCACACTGGCTATAGTGAGCGAGGGCCACATTTTTAGAAGCTTATATCCCTCTCCCATACGCTAAAATTAATTGTCGCCCTTTTCTGATGGCATTGCGCACTTCATCAGTAAAGTCGAAAGGTGGATACTTCCTAGGATTGAGAGAAGAATACAAAAGGACATCAAACCAGGAATTCACAACATCACGCACACAGACAAGGTGAGTGTGTGTGATGAGCCAACAGGTCCTTGCATCTATCCATATGAGGTGAAGGTTCCCATAAGCTTCGCATTGATATTTGCCTATTTGGTAGGACTGATGAAACTCCACATTGTAGGTTATTTTTCTTATAGCTTTATCAAAATTCTGTTTGGTGTGGAACAAACTGATTAGCTCTTGATCGGGAGTACATGTCAAATTGACTTCTTCTTTTATATAATCTCTAACAGAGACTCGCAGAGCATGGTTTGCTATGCGTAGTGCGTTCATCAATTGCGTGGTAGGCTCTCCTGTAAAGGAGAATTCCTCCCATTTGTCCATGAATCAAGGGACAAAGTCCTTGCAGGGGAGAGTAGTGGCGTTCTTTTCTTTCAGCTTGGAAAGTAGCTCGCGATGCTCTCTCTTGATGGCGGCAGGGTTATCCTTATGACGCATCATGTAATCAATCTCCGTCGATAATAGAGCGGAAGAAAGATGTCTATCCTTTCTGAAGATGGGTTGACGGAGTTTCTCCAGGGTTATGTCAGGATATTCCTCTTCCATGATGAGTCTCTTAGGAGCTTCGATTTTGCTTTTGGTTTGTTTGATCCTTTTTGCTGGTTTAATAGTTTCATACATATAATCAGACTTGTGCTCGATGTTCCTTTTCAGCTTTATTTGAATAGGTGACATTTCATATTGCGCTTCCTTTTACTCTCTAAAATCACACTCACTCTCTCCGCTCCTTCCGCACACGTACACCGCATATTCGCTCCACCACATTCGCTAACCAAGTCCCTCGTGCTCCTTATATATTCGGCCACGGGTGAGCGAACATAATCGTATTTCTTGACAGAAGGGCTCTTTTTCGTTAATTTACTGTCCTTCTTGACGTAGGTGTGCAAAAATTTTTTTTCGGCTTCGTGCTCCTTATATATTCGGCCACGGGCGAGCGAACATAATCGTATTTCTTGACAGAAGGGCTCTTTTTCGTTAATTTACTGTCCTTCTTGACGTGGGTGTGCAAAACTTTTT
>NW_011966998.1:74078-91934 GCF_000949405.1 Vollenhovia emeryi | reverse complement strand
GACGGCGGGTACGTCGGCGGCGCGTACGTCGGCTGCGGTGTCAGGTACGCCGGGTATATCGGTGTCGCGTACGTCGGCGTTGCATATGCCGGTGTCGGCGGCATCGGGTACGCCGGTGGTGGCGGTGGCGGCGGCGGGTACGCTGGTGGCGGCGGCGGCAGCGTACTTACAGTGTCGGCGCGATCCTGTGCGGCATCTTCCTAACCGTCTCGCGCTCCCTCCCCGCTCTCCTCTCGCGCTAGGAAAAAGAAAACGCGCTCGACGTAACGGCGAAATATGTCCGGACGCGGTAAAGGCGGTAAGACCAAGGGGAAGGCGAAGACCCGCAGCAGCAGGGCCGACCTGCAGTTCCCCGTGGGCAGGATTCACCGTCTTCTGAGGAAAGGCAATTACGCTGAGCGCGTACATCATTGTGTGCACCGTGTACATTTATTATACACGATTACACGTTTGCACATATCACACATACGGGTATTCGAATACACGTGTCACATACACGACTACACATGTACACGTGTCACATACATACACGGGTACACGTGAATGAAGGTACCGTGAATCCGTGTACACGGATTACGTGTACACGTGAATCTTAAAACACGTATCCAATCGTAAGCTCTGGTCCGGAGTGACCATTGCTCAAGGCGGAGTCCTGCCCAACATTAAAGCGGTCTTGCTGCCAAAAAAGACCGGCACCAGCGGCTCCGGCAAGGGCGACAAGGCGTCGCAGGAATATTAGACTGTTGCACGTTTATAATTTCTAACCGTTTGGTTGTTTATAATTTGAACCGTTTTGTAACCTTTTGTATACTTTCAACAGTCCTCGTTTTTCGTGAAACGGGTACGGGAGGAACAGATGCCCCGGCGACGTCCTGTGTGCGACAGGATTAGATTTACATTGGTTCTTGAGATAGAGAAAAAATATAGAGATCGATAGCGGACGATTTACACTGTTGTATATTGTGGTCTTCTTATTTGTACGGGTTCGAACATGCGGGTTTTTTTTGGTTATTAATCGTCAATCACCCACAAGAGAGTTTTCCGTTGCGTTCGATTGGGGATCTTGGAGCTAGACGACTTTGATTCGCGCTCTCTTCCACGTCTGTCCTGGGACACCGTTGAAAGTATAATTGTCTTGGTTGAAAGTGTTATAGTATCGGACGGTAACTCTAAATTCCTGTCCCGACTCGAGGACCATGCTGTGACTATTGATTTATTTCCCGCATTTATAGCGTCGCGATGGTTTTATTTATGATGCATTTTTATATTATTTATTCGCTATCGTTATGATGTATGCGTTCTTTTTTTTTGGTGCAACTTCTCCGTTTCGACGGTCATATTTTTCTTTTTATCTTTAGCCTCTGAACTATTCTTGACTCTACCCTGTGTTTAGTAATGGATAACTCAGTGAGTGGGACTTTCGTCCGCCTTAATGTTGAGCGGCGAGAGGACAGACAAAAGGAAACATAAACCTTATAATAAATGATATTTAAACATAAATTCAGTCGAGAATTATTATAGCGTAGCTGCAATCGCAGCCTCCTTGTTATGTGACATCGAAGGACCATATAATAAATGAAAATGAAAGTACAATCGTCGAAAGAGCGTATGCTCATAAAATAACCTGGAAAACAAAGTAAATCGCGATGCTCGAGACCAATTATTTGATCGAGCAAATAAACGCAAATTATAGTGATTAAAATGATTATAACAACGCAGATACTCGATGGTAAGAACGCAATGAGAATATAACCTTAACCTAAACAAAACACGACTGACTGGATTGCATCAGTGTCCGAGCCTCGAAACTCATCGAAGAGAGAGAAAGAGTGCGGAAAAGAGAGAGAGAGCGTGAGAGCTCTGGTTCGAGGCCAAGGCCCCTAGCGGCTAGAGTATCATAGGCCGCCCGCTCTTTTTGAATTGAACTCCTTCGCGATCCCACTCGCTCTGAACGGAACGTTCATATTTATTTTTTGAACATTTCCGCCCGCCTTCGTTAATGTCAATTAACGAATGAATTACACAGGTTGAGTGGGAATCGGCAATGGACAGATTTTGACTACCGGACGTTTCAGGAGAGAGGTCTGCGTTCGAATTGAAACGACGCGGGTGAGTCCATCCTTTCCGGGGTGAGTCTTCACAATTCGTCCCAAGGGCCATTTAGATGGAGGGTAGCGCTCATCCACGACCAGCACGAGAGAGCCCTCCTGAATGGAAGGGTTGGCTCGGTTCCATTTATAAACAGCGAGATAGCGTTGCAAACATTCCTGGGACCAACGTTTCCAAAAACTCTCCAGCATCTGACGGTTGAGTTGCCATCGTGAAAGATGAGAGCGGTTTTCGAGTTCGAGTGATGGTTCTGGTATAGTGGCGAGAGCGCCACCAATTAGAAAGTGCCCAGGTGTAAGTGCCTTGATGTCATCTGGATCGTCGGTCAGAGGGCTGATAGGTCGAGAGTTGAGGACGGCTTCTACTTGAGCTAAGAGCGTTGACATTTCTTCGTAAGTGAGATGGTGGTCTCCGATTACTCGTTTCAGATGAAATTTAACCGATTTGACTCCCGCTTCCCACTTCCCTCCGAAATGAGAAGCTGCTGGTGGGTTGAATAGCCATTGAGTCCCGTCGTCCGCCAAAAGATCTGCTAATGCTCCGCATTCCGTTGTAGCCGAGGAAAAGAGCCTGTTAAGCTCGGAGTCTGCTCCCTTGAGATTTGTGCCGCAATCACTACGCAAAGTAGCGCAAATTCCCCTTCGTGATGTGAATCTTTTATACGCTGCGATAAATCCGTCCGTGGTATAATCCGTGACCAATTCCAAATGCACTGCGGAGGTGACCTGGCAAACGAACAATGAAATGTAAGCTTTGTAAGATTTAGCATTCTTTCCTCTCGAAGTTTTAAGGATAAGAGGTCCAGCATAGTCAATGCCGGTGTGCAAAAAAGGGCGAGATGGAGTCACGCGTTCGATGGGAAGCTGACCCATCAGTTGTTGAGCCCTTTGCTGACGGTATCGGGTACATTTCACGCAGTTTAAGATGTGAGACCGGATTGGGGCTCGTCCTCCGATTATCCCATATTTGTTTCGTATAAATGCCAAAGTCACCTGCGTGCCTCCGTGCATCGTTCGCAAGTGAGCGTCAGAGATAATTAGAGAGGTGAGCGCAGATCTTCGGGGAAGAATGATGGGATGCTTTGCTTCAGGAGAAAGAAGAGATGAGTTAAGGCGCCCGCCAATTCGGAGAAAACCACTTGAGTCAATGATCGGAGTGAGGCGTAAGAGTGAGTTGGAGCGTGGGAGTACGTCGCCCTTTGACAAAAGTGTGAGCTCATGATAGAAATGAGACTGTTGAATTGCCCTGATCCAGAAATTCATGGCAGCTTCCAACTCGTGCGTAGTCAACGGGCCAGATGACACGTTCAAAGCGCGTCGAAAACGGGTGACGCTTCTCCTGCACCAAGCAGTGATTCGGAGTAGTCGAGTTAGACTTGAATATCGCCGCAGCAGGTCCCATGGTTCAGTAGATTTACCGGGGGTTATTACAGAAACGTGAGTTGATCGTTCTTCCAAGATATCTCCTTGGCTAGATAATTGAGGTGGATGAGGCCAGGAGGAAGGGTTTTGCCGAAGCCAAGATGGTCCGGTCCACCAAGCAGCGTGATTAGCGAGTTGAATTGGAGTCAATCCGCGGGTTGCACAGTCCGCCGGGTTGTCCGTTCCAGGCACAAATTTCCAGATTGCATGCGGCAGTGTTTCCTGAATAAACCGAAAAATAAACATATGAACTCGTTCTTTTTGCGGAGCAGTATTAATATAAACAACTGCTCTACTACACAATGAAAGTGGCATGCCAAGAACATGGTAAACAGCTTCCTGTGCAGACAAAGTATTACCGTTTATAAAAACGTTAGCGATTTTTCTAAACTTCTCTCTAATATTCATATTCCCATTTTCCAAATCTTTTGCCGCTTCTCTTAGTAATCGTGAGTCCTGCATCTATTTTTGTGACATAATTAATCATGTATGAGGCACAACTATATGGATCTAAAACAAATTGTATATCCATATTTGATTCAAGAAGGGTCAATATAGTTTTATTGTACGCATTAATCGCAACCTCGTTGGATTGTCTTTTTAAAAATATCTTAGTCGTTGATAACGTGCTTCTAATAGTTTGAATATAATCCCTTTCCGTCATTTCTAATCGTTTCAATATGTCTTCGAAAGATAAAATTATATTTGTTTCGAAAAATAATTGCATTAGGTTTCTTATTTTTTTTCTATTGGTTTTATCAATTTTACTTTTCTTATTTTCTTCTAATGGTTTAAGAATCATAGTTTCTCTCATTACAAACATTGGAATGTTAAACCGACATAAAGATTTATTTTTTCGACCTTTGTAACATGTTGGTTTATGTCGATGTTTTTGGAACCTTATCAATGGATTTTTATTATCGTATGCACATGAAATGTTCTTATCTATCCATTCTATTAGAACTTTATTTGCGTCTTCATTTTCGTCGTTGTAAATCGGTGCATTTTTGCAATATAAAAGATTATGTGTATGAACAGTACCTCATGCTTGAAATTCTCGCCTCTGAAAATAGTCAACTACATAGTTTTCTCCAAATGGGCCATATTCATTTTGTAGTATAGACATAATTAAAAATTGAATCTTTCTTCTATATATCTTACACACGTAACAGGATCTTCTCTTATCAACTTCGTTTTCTCTGCCATGTCCAAGTGTATTGCCTTATACGTGCTGATGTTTTTATTTTCTCGTATTTTGTATAAAATTTTTAACAAATCAGATATAATAACTTTACCTACAAGCATAGTTTGACTCTGAATTTGCACAATTTGTCCGTCGTGTTTCAAATTTGTACATTACTCGAATGTTTAAACGTTAGAAATTTTTATATGACATTTCTATGTCAATGTTACATTTAGATATGTTATTATATTTTTATGCTCATACGCGGAAAGGGTAATGAACAATGTGGGAATACCACATTGTCTAATCATACCAAGTAAATGTTTCTTTTTGCTTTCCCAATAAGATGGTGACGAACGTATTTGTTTTAAGAATTCGTATCCATCATTATAACGAATAGTATTATTTAAAAAATTTGGATCTTTAATATTTTTAACAGTTAGATTATTGTTTTTCTTCACTCTCCTTAGGCAAATATTTATATTTGTCATTACCGACTTTTCTCATTTTTGTTTAGCCATAAACAAAATTCTTGTAGGTTGACAAGATCTTTTATCTCTGTGTCTTGCCTCAAATTTGATTCGTTGTGAATAACTTAACTTATTTCTCTTATCTGGAATGTCTCCTCCAAAAATTCTTGGAAAACACAATTCATCAATATTTTCGGTTAGGCGCCAAGGGATTGGGTATTTGTTTTGTCCCGGAGCTATTACTTGAATATTTGCAGAAAGTTCTTTGTTTCTATCGACAATCAAAACTTCATCATTTGGTTCGAAATATTCAGAATCTTCAGAATCCGACTTATTGTCTGGATTTTCTGCATTACACGTATTTTTAATATTAGTGGAGTTATCGTATTTATCATTTTTATCTACAATAAATTCTAATTCCGCAGTAAAGTTTCTGTTATATTTTTTAAAAAAATCCTCGTCAACATTTACATTGTTTTTTTCGATACAAAAGCGTCTGTTGTAAATACTCTAAATCCTTACAAATTTTTGCTGGTTTAATAGTTTCATACATATAATCAGACTTGTCCTCGATGTTCCTTTTCAGCTTTATTTGAATAGTTGACATTTCATCAAATGTTCGTGGCAAAACATTTACCATCTCATTAATTTCAACTGGGATATTAACTATACTTCCTTTTAATGATAATTGAGGGTTAATTGCATACGGTTATAATGCTTTAATTTGCATGAATGGAATATACGGGGATACCATTCTTTCTTCAAGTGCTGTCAAACTAGTTACAATTTTTAGCACATTTGGAAATTTTAAATCTATATTTGCTGCTGTTTTTGGAACGTGACCCGCAAGAATATATTTTTGACATGTCTTGCAGACGTATTCTGATGAGTTATTAACAATTTTCTTAATAAATTCATGAATTTCAATCTTTGTGTTCTTACTTTTTCTATTTTTGTAATATTAAAACGTTCTACCGATTTTAAGAAAAACAAATTTTCACATATACATACTGTAAAGAATGTGGTTTGGATTTTGTCAGGATAAGGAAAAGCCCGGGTGGGAAAGCACTGATCTTAACACTTATTTAATTAGAACTCAACTGTATTTGAATGTGCCAATAAAATTCACAGATAATCAACTATAACTGCACTGCGTTATTCGCACGAACTCCGATACAGAAATCTATCTTTTCGCGTACCGACTCGCAGGACCGACCGGCGCGTGTCCCTTCTCGAAGGCGAGTCCCGGCTTTCGGCGAGCACGGCTCAACTTCGGTTTGGCTCGAGCTTACACGTGCTTTACGCGTGTAACACCTGACGAAGCGTCTCGCGGTGTTCACGTGTTCGGCCTTTTCGCGCGCTTGTTTTGTAGCGTTCCCGGGAGCAGGCGCACTCCCCCGGCGAATACTCTTACAATACTATATCTGGTCCCATTTTTCTGTTTTTTAAGAACTTCATTATCAATACATTATGATAATATTCAGAATCTTTTATGTCACTATTTATCTTATTATGAACGAAATTGCTATAGCTTTCTCGATATGTAAAAAAATCATCAATTCTTAATAAACTCTTATGATCACGATCAGAAACTCTTTGAATAACGTTATAGTTAGGATCTTTCCGTAAACCTCGTATTCTTTCTCTATTTTTGTTTTTTTCACTAATTTCATAAATTGTATCTTTTCTTATAACTTTCATCCTTTCAATATTTTTTATCCTTCTCCGATTCTCTGTATAACGATTTTTCACGAATGACTTTCATCCTTTCTACATTTTTATCCTTCTCCGATTCTCTGTATAACGATTTTTCTCGAGTGACTTTCATCCTTTCTCTGTTTTTCTTTATCTCTGATTCTATATATAACTTTTTCTCGAATGAATTTCATCCTTACTGTATTTTCCTTCTTCTCCGATTCCTTATATAAAGGTTCTTCTCGAATGACTTTCATCCTTACTGTATTTTTCTTTTTCTCCGATTCCTTATAAATATAAAGGTTCTTCTCGAACGACTTTCATCCTTTCTATATTTTTCTCTTTCTCAGATTCTCTATATAATGGTTCGTCTCGAATGCTTTTCATTCTTTGTAGATTTTTGTCTCTTTCTGCTTTTTTAAAAACTGTATTTTGACGTTTATTTATTACTCTTTGTTGATTACTTGCTCTTTCATTTATTTTATACATAAAATCTGTACGTATTTGTATCATTCGTTTTCTGTTCCCTTGTCTTTCGGCTTCCTTGTGTGATCTAATTTTCCGTATTTCAATTATTCTTTGTAAATTCTTTTTATTTTCTTGTTTTCTATACGAAGGATCCTTTCGTAATCTTTTTACGCGTTCGATAGTTTTTTCTCTAACTTTATTCTGTTGTATATCTGATTTAATTTTATTGTCATTCTCATTTGAAGATTTATCTTTTTTTGTATCATTATTATCAGTGTAAGTTTTTATTTTTTTATTAATAATAAATTGTGTTGTTTTCGTTATTTTGTAACTGCTTACTCTTTTTCTTTAATTTGGGCATTTTTATACCTTCTTAATAAAAAAAACTTTAGTGGTCTATTCTTATTTTCGCAAAAATTTTTTTATTCAATTTTTTTGCAAAGCTCGTCAGTCTTTTTCTTTTCTTTATCTTCCTTACAATTTCTTTAGTGTTTCCTTTATTTTCTTTCTGCTGCCCTTTTATATCTTTACTGAAAATTCAGTTTTGTTTAATTTAAAAAATTAAATTTTCCGAATAATTGTATTATTTTCAATTAAAAATTATTAAAAATACGTTATAGTCATAACTTTTTCTTAAATTAACAGATTTTATATTTTTCAATTTATGTTAATTTAACTTAAAATATTAATACCTAATTACCTAATTAATTCCCAAAATCGCATCCGAAAAATATATCATCGATGTTTTTCTAATATTAAAAAAATTTATTTTTTAAATTAATATTGTTATTATTAGTATTGATATTGTGCGTGGGGGGGGGGGTAAAAAACATCGTCGTCAAATCTACCCTGTACGTAACTTTACCCACAAACATAGTTTTGATTCTGATGAACAAAAAAAATCACATTCAATTTTAGGCATTTTTATTTCAATTTTTAAAAATTTGAATGAAAATTTTCCTTTTTGTTATATATATATATATATATAATTTAATGATCTTTGAAAAATATGGTCATTTATTTTAGATAAAATAATCGTCAAAATAACATTAAAATGTCTAGTACACTGAGTATTCAAAAAGTTACAGGACTGGTTGAACACTGATCAAACAACGCCAATTCCGCAAAGAAATATGTACATATTATGTGCCAGCGTTAGTGAGGTGGTTAAGGTTGAATTATAATTTACCATTTCAATATTTGTAAAAGAGTAGAATAGGGTGAACACAATTGAGCGAGAAAGTGATAGAACTAAAAACAGGGAGAGCGAGATAGTTTATTATATACGAGAAATTAATTTAATTATTAATTCTTCCTTTTTTTACGATTGAAAAATATAATAACAGATTTTAAATGAATGTTGCATGATTTAAATGGTGACATAAAAGGTTGATTTTTAAGATAAATATTAAAATCCTACCATTTTTAATTTTTAGGTTAGTCAAATTAAAAACTCACCTTGTATATGTACAACAAATTTGAGTTGCCTTTTCTTACTCTCTCACCAATTTTGATTTTTTTGCCTTTTGCGTAATTCGCCAGTCTTTTTCTAATTTTTCGATATCTTTACTTTATTTGGTATGTATTTAGATTCTTTCCTTTGATGGCTATTGCAAAACCCATGCTAAGTCCACAACCATAGATAGGCACCGGTAATACAGGTATGACTGTATCAATATGTTTTGTATCATTCACAATATCTACGCCCAAGGTGGATTGGCCGATGATCATGTTTGGATGGTCGTTTCTAATCGAAAAACAATTTACTCGTTGAATATTTCAATCAGGAAATTCAATAAAATTACTACAGCACATTGTGCATCTCTAAAGAAGATAATATATTTACATAAGAAGTTATTAATCATTATCTTATAATTTAACTAATTGTTGTAGGATAAAATTAGCGAAATCGTTTGCAGGAAATAAAAGTGACTGTTGAAAATATTATTTTTTAACGACACATTAGAAGAAAGCTTTGAAACGGTCATTGTTCATAAAATTGTTATTATGTATGTATTATTTCTGCTCCTCTTCTATCTCGTGCTAATTCTATATTGTATTAAATTAGTAGAATAATGTATCATATTCAAAAACATATAAGACAATACGTTTTAATAATTTGAATGAAAATATATATCTATATTTATAATGTGTTTGAGAAGTATTGAACCGAAGGTTCCTTGCCGCTAAAGGGGGACCGGAGGCAGGGGGGTTAGTTATCTTAATACATATATTTTGAAGAGAGCAGCTTACCGAAAGAATATAAGTAACACAAATATAAATGATACAAAAAGACAATTTAATATGCTGCCAATCGAAACTCGATGGCGCAACGAAATTCAGATTCCACAAAACAGAGTCAATAAATGTTCAAGTGAAATACATAAACAGAGATATACATGTACAAGTATAATAAACATAACATGAATCATGTAAGCAATAATACAATTCGTACAATAAACAAGACAAAACATGAAATTATAGACGATGGTAATTATATCGCTAGGATTTAGAAGAATTATAATGTCAAACACGAATTACTATGAAGAGTATCTTCAAGAAAACAAAGTAATATATTATATTCAAACAGACAAACCAAACAAACCCATAAAAGGGTACTGTAATATTAGAACGTGGAGAATGAAAGATTAAGGATTATAGCAACACCGTATATAATATTAATATGGATCGATAAGGAGAACGAAATGTCGTCAACATTCAGACGCAAATTATAAACAAACGAACGATCGTGTAACTCGACTGTCCAACGTAGTCGGACGCGTCTATATCGATTAAAACAAATGAATGTATCTTTGAGACCATCGACCACGAAAAGAAATGTCTTTATCCGAAGAATTCGGAGGTGCTCGCAATGAGCTTGCAATTGCGTAGAATACGCTTATTCCGGCGAAGCCGGAACGGAATCAGTGGTGGTACTTATCGGTTCGATGGAGCGCAAGAGTAACGATAGTTAACGTAACGTCCTTCCTTCTGAATTCCAAATATATGTATTATAGCAGCAGACAACTCATTAATGTAGAATCTCGGGTGGAATGTATTCCTGCGTGCAGCCGCTCGTCCGCCTTGTATCCACTCGCTCTCCGCCGTCGCAAGCGCGGCGTCGGGGCGACGTCCACCGTCCTTGCACCGTAGATGCCTGACGGAATTTTGTAGGCAACGCACTCAACCCCGACTCCCTTAGCAGTCGCAATCAAGAACTCGCAAACACCTCTCGAAATTACTAGACTTTATCCGGATCACAAACGTGTACTCTCGCAACGACTTCCTGAGACCGAATGCACGACGCACGCATCGCTTTTTTCTCCCGAGCCTCCCTTGACAACGCGTAACTAACTAAACCGCAATCGACGATCGGCGTTCGTATTTTCCGCGTCCGCACCGCTGTTGCTATCCGCCTCGACACGCAAGCGCGCAGCAAGCGCGGCCTTTTTAAACAAAATCTTTTCACAATCTTGAGTTTCCACATCATTTATTTCGTTTTTCCAAGGAAAGAACAATAAAATTTGTTCTCGGAAGTAATTATATCGATCTTCTTGTAATTTGTAACGACGAAATCTAATAATTTTCTCAGTTTTTCGTTTTCTAATTTCTATGTTCTCATCAGATTCATTATCGCAATCACTACTGTATGTAGTTCTTTTCTCTTCACAAATTGCTGCAAAATCTTTTGAGAACAGTGTAATTTGTGGTTATATTTTGTACTTATTCTTACAAAAAAATTAATGTTTCAACCAAGATGTAAAAATTTCTACAAATTTTAATTTAAAGTCCATTTTTGTAGTTATTTATAGACATTTAGGGTGTAAACGTTATTCTGTTATTACTTGCTCTTTACTGGGATGCCGCACAACTCGTCACTTACTTGGCTTGCTTGATTTGCGCCAATGTTCAACTTTCTTCATCAATGACTTTGTCTGCTTCACGACGTCATTGTCGTCTCGTTCGTCTGCGTATAAAGAAATGATTATTTTCTTTCGACATCATGTATTTAATGTTATTGATATTTATAATGACATACCTGTCGATTTACGGGCGGCCTTTTGTAAATCGTACCACAGGTTCCTAAGGCTCTCAACGGTCCTGTGTGTATCGGACGCCCGTGAATCGCGATTGAAGCTATGTTGGATTTCTCTCCACGCCTTACCTCTCTCTGCTTTCATGTATGGATTCAGGCGATGCATTTTGCTACGTTTCAGTAGGACGAGAAACCGCAGCTTCTCGTCGTACAAATAGTTTTGCTTACGAGACATTGTTGCGATATCTGAAATATTAATGAATATGTTAATTTAACCTAAAACATTAATACCTAAATTACCTAATTAATTCCCAAAATCGCATCCGAAAAATATATCATCGATATGTTTTCTAATATTAAAAAAATTTATTTTTCAAATTAATATTGTTATTATTAATATTGATATTGTGCGTGGGGGGTAAAAAACATCGTCAAATCTACCCTGTATGTAACTTTACCCACAAACATAGTTTTGATTCTGATGAACAAAAAAAATCACATTCAATTTTAGGCATTTTTATTTCAGTTTTTAAAAATTTGAATGAAAATTTTCCTTTTTGTTATATATATATATATATAAAATTTAATGATCTTTGAAAAATATGGTCATTTATTTTAGATAAAATAATCGTCAAAATAACATTAAAATGTCTAGTACACTGAGTATTCAAAAAGTTACAGGACTGTGGTTACAGGACTGATCAAACAACGCCAATTCCGCAAAAATATATATATGTGCCAGTATTAGTGAGGTGGTTAAGGTTGAATTATAATTTATCATTTCAATATTCGTAAAAGAGTAGAATAGGGTGAACACAATTGAGCGAGAGAGCGATAGAACTAAAAACAGGGAGAGCGAGATAGTTTATACGAGAAATTAATTTAATTATTAATTATATTCTTCCTTTTTTTTACGATTGAAAATATAATAACAGATTTTTAAATGAAAGTTGCATGATTTAAATGGTGACATAAAAGGTTGATTTTTAAGATAAATATTAAAATCTTACCATTTTTAATTTTTAGGTTAGTCAAATTAAAAACTCACCTTGTATATGTACAACAAATTTGAGTTGCCTTTTCTTATTCTCTCACCAATTTTGATTTTTTTGCCTTTTGCGTAATTCGCCAGTCTTTTTCTAATCTTTATCTATTTTTCGATATCTTTACTTTATTTGGTATGTATTTAGATTCTTTCCTTTGATGGCTATTACAAAACCCATGCTAAGTCCACAATCATGTACAACAAATTTGAGTTGCCTTTTCTTACTCTCTCACCAATTTTGATTTTTTTGCCTTTTGCGTAATTCGCCAGTCTTTTTCTAATCTTTATCTTTTTCCTCTGTGAGGAAGCTATGTGCAAATTTCTAATTTGCACACTTTACTTTTTTTTAGTAAAGTTTATATTATATATCAATATTTTAACGTCACTTTTATGTCACAATAAATTTTATCGCACAATACTCTACGAGTAGTTGGACAGGTTGTACGGATGGAAATGAAACGCTTTCTTTTGGAATATACGTGCATATTTTATTCGTAATATAAGTAATATCTTCTTCCAACAACGGTAAAGCTTTTCCGTATCAGGTATTCCATAGTCTTGATATTTTCGCAAATCCAAGTTGGCTAACAATATATCAAAGGCAATCCGAATCAGCCATGGTGGAATAGTCTTATCAAAACTTTTATAATCTAAACTCATAAAGAATTTAAATTTATTGAAGCGATGGAAAATCTTTCTACATCCTCCGCGAGCAGTTTCAAACCCATAGGCCATTGGTGATGAGAATCGTTTGTATCCCTCAATGAGAGGGAGAGCGAAGCACGCTTCTTGAAAGGAGGTACTACAAGGGTATCCCCATACAGCACGCACCTTAACTTCACCTTTTTCGACGAGATATGGTCTTACGAACGCAGCACAGTCTGGTAGACTGACATTCCTTCCTTCTTTGATTAAGTGCCATAGACGACGGATGCTCCGAAAGGCATCAACGTCCTTCGCAACTTCGCGTTTAGATTTAAATCCATACAACTTCCATGGTAAACCAGGTGATGAAGCCCAGTTATCAAGATCTTTTGATGGTAGATCATTCAAATGAATAGGATGAACTTTCTTTGGAAGTGCAAACGCAGTAAAAGCTTTGCGAATAACCTCATCCAATAAAGGACAAGATAGTTTTGGCGCGCTGGAACCACTAAATCTAAGTATATCCTGACGAATATCAAAGACAGTAATTGGACTCCGGACTAAGTCCCCAGCATTCTTAATCGCCCAATCAGGGCAGTAGTATGATTTGGTCTTCGTATAGTGTCGTTGAGGAAATGCATCTGCATACCCAACGAACGCCATCGCGATACGTCTTATCAGACGTAAAATCGTGTAATATAAGTAATATAAGTAACTGTAATATAAAAAAAACAAAAAATATATATTTGGCAAGTGCGGACTTACCTCGTTCTTGCACCAATCTGCTTAGGGGGGCAAGTCCAAAAATCTCAGTTTATTTAACTAACAATGCACTTACGTACGTCGTTTTTACACCAATCGATCGGGCTTGGAACGTTGCATATAGTGATGTTAAAACATCATTTTCGCCAAAATGTGGACTTGCCTCTTTCTTGCAGCAATGTCTTCAATTACTTTTGACGATGTCCACAGAACGTCTTTCACTTTATGACGACGTTTCTTCGAAAAAATAGTAATTATTTCCGCTTGCAGTTTATATGTCTTTTTCAATCGATTATACTCAATAATAGCTTCTTCACTAGGTATTACAGATGAAGGATCATAATTAATTAAATGTACACCATCGAGAGATGTTACTCGAGATAATGCAACATATACTTGCCCACAACTAAATACAGAATTACCTATATCCATAATGGCGTTTTGCAAGCTCAATCCTTGGCTTTTATGAATGGTGATGCCGTAACTCAAAGATATTGGAAATTGTTTTCTTACAACATATGCTCTATCCATTACTTTAAACTTGACGTTTACTCTTTCAATTAAATATTCGGAACCGGATGGTACAAGAACCTTGATCTTTTCTATATAATTACTAGAGATATCCTGTACAACTGAAGTAACTTTAGTGATCGTACCGTTTACAAGACTCAAACTGGCATCGATATTGCGTCTTATCATAATTTTCGCTCCAATTTTAATAGTAATTAGTTTCGAAAGTCCAGCTGTTCCAGCTGTGAGGGAGCGCCGGTCCAACCGGAGGATTGGATAGGAAATTAAGTGATTTTTTAGAGTCTCAAATGATTGAGTACATTTATCATCGAATTTAAACGGAGAGTCCTTCCGTAAGAGGTTATTTAAAGGACTAGCTATAAACGCATAATTATTAATGAATTTACGAAAGTAATTGGTAAGACCAAGAAATCGTTGCAATTGGATTATCTTCTTTGGTTGGGGAAAATTTTGTATTGCCTCCACGTGTCGGGGGCTAAGGGTAATGCCCTGAGGTGTAATCATGTAACCCAAATATTCTATAGTTGTCCTCAAGAATTTACATTTAGAAAAATTCAAAGACAAACCGTAGCTTTTTAATGTCAGCAAAACTTGCTTGAGGACATCTAAATTTTCTTGGACAGAAGACAATGGAATAAATATATCATCTAAATAAACTAAGATTTTATCCTCTTTAATGAAAGACCGTAAAATAAACAAAAGTCGTTTTTGAAATTCGGCTGGAGCCTCGCAAAATCCGAAAGGAAGGCGCAAGTATTCGTACTGCCCGTCTGGAGTGGCAAACGAAAAGAATTTAGTGTAATCTGGATGGACCTTTAGCTGATAAAATCCATCTTTCAAATCTAATAATGAAAAAACCGATTTATCGCCCAATCTAGACAGGCAATCTTCGATGAGAGGAAATGGAAATTTTCTTTTAACGACCCTTTCATTGAGAGGTCGTCGCAGGTCCACGCAGAGACGTAAGCTACCATTTTTTTTCCTTACAGGGATAATGCGAGAACAGTATGGCGAGTCACTCTCTCTTATTATTTTTCTTTGTAAGAGATCATTTATTATTTCGCGAATCTGTAGTCTTTCTGACCACGCAAAACTCCTCGGGGAGAACGCATAAACAGATTCGTCTTTTAAGTTAATCTTTATAGCATGATCGTCTTCGATCAGCGGAACCTCGGAAGTTTCGACTTCCTTAATGACGTCTACTAATTGTGCTTTCGCTGAAACGTCAAAATCGATGACAATATCGCTGGCGAGGTTATCTATTCTGTCAGTGACTTCTATTATGTCAACGGACGCGACTTCCGTGAGCAAGTCAAGCTTATTATCCAGTTTTGCGTTTGCAGGTTTTACGGCGATTTTAGTAGGTTCAAGAGTGATAGACAAATTATTTGATTCTATAAAATCTCGACCAACGATAATGTCTGAGGACGTTATAGATTCGTCCAAGACATGGAGACGAATCAAAGCCGTAAAAGTTGGTAACGCTTCTAACTTAATCGTAGCGTCGACAATGTTTCGAATTTTTATAGGGGACCCATTAATGGCCCTAAGCGACGGAACAGTTGAAACCGTAAAATGAGCTCGCGGAAAAAATTTTTCGAACGCGTTTACATTTATAAACGAAGTTGGGCTTCCTGTATCAAGGAGAGCCTTAAGGTTGCAAGAGTAATTGTTCAACTCTTCTACCTTTACGACGGCTGTGTCGGTGATCAATCGGTTTCGCGGGGCTTCCACGAAAGCGATGGTGTTGGCGCCATGCGGGGCGACTGCTTCCTGGGTTGGAGTCTCGATGACTGCGGCGATGAGAGGCGGTGGCTTCGACGCGGCAGGTTTGGGGGAAGCATCCTTCTTCTTGAGTTTATAACAGGAGTCTTTTGTGTGGCCTTTACTGCGGCAATACACGCAGAAGAGCTCACTGGAAGCTTTTTCTTGATGCTCAGGCTTGGCTGCAGCTTCATCCTTGGATTTGTGTTTGTCGTATTTACGGCTGAACACTGGAGATTTCCTCAACGTTGAAGTTCTCGCTGTTATGTGACGCATCTGTCGCAGGAAGTCGTCAATCGAATCTGTTCTGATTGACGCAGCACCTGTTTGGATGGCTAGGTTGCTAATACCATCTATGAGGCAGTGGATGACCTTTTTGTCGTTCAGCTTGAGACATTGCAAGATGGCTATTTTATCCATTGCATAGTCCTGGAATGACTCTTTCGAGAAGAGCCATCTTCGTTCATCCGCTTTTCTTGTAACAGCGGTATATACGATTTCTCTCTCGAAGCGACGAATTATTACTGACTTGAAGACGGACCACGAGTCATTGATTGGGCCTGTGGTTGAATCGAACCATCTGCGAGCTGCTTTCGTGAGTTTGATCGAAGCAGCTGATAGCATCGCCCCAGAGGGAAGACCGTGTATAAGTGCGGTCCTCTCGATCCAGAGTTCTACGTCTTCATCTTCCGTCCCGCCAAATTGTGGAATTTGAGAGACCAAAAACCTTGAGGCGTTCATGGATGCCACTGAAGGGTTCTCCGTTGATTGCGGGGCTTGAAGACTGGTGCTAGCTGGAAGGGAATTAAACCCGTCAGCATTTTGGACAAGCTAAGAGATTGGTTGACCGGCAGGACCTTGGTTTTCTGTAGAATTCCTGTTGACGGCTGTCATGATTTTATTTAACATTTCTTGTTGTTGGATTGCTTGAGCCTGTTGAAGTTTCAACATTTCCTGCTGTTGGCTTACTTGGGCTTGTTGGGCTGCTTGAGCCTGTTGAAGTTTTAACATCTCTTGGGCCATGAGTTGGCGAAGTTGTGTAAAAGCGGCATCAGGTGCTGATCCTTGAAGTTGCCTATTGCCTGGTTGAATGAATGAAGGTACGCCGCTGTCCCTATAGATCTGGGATGCGGAATAACCTAGAGAAGACGATGTCTCTCCTTGTGTGTTATCATCGGCGAAATCGAGAAGAGGTCCATTCTTCTCTAAGTGCGACGTGATCTGCGCGATGCACTCGTCACGCGCCTCTGGGGGATCCAGTCCGAAATTCTGGATCTCTTGCTGTAATTCCTCAAGCGACATGGCGTCGTACCTCTGACGCAATTCGATCATCTTGACGCGCTCTGTCATTGAGAGAACGCGCGTGAAGTTTGGGGTATGCTCGAGCGGCATCTCCTACGAATGTATGTCTTGTCACGAGGAAAGCGGTGGAATGCGCACTAGATATGCGCCACACTCCCGCACACGAATGTCAAACGAACGGCGCGATGCGCACTGAATTTGCGCGACGCGTATGAACTCGAGTATCTAACTCAGTATCTAACAATAGCTTTTCAACCTTCTTTTTAATATATTTGGTACATTGAATCGCATCTTCAGCAGTTAATAATATTTCTTTCGAAGCAATACGATTTAGCATTGCAGCGTTAAGAACATCACACATATGACAAGTAGGCAATAAACAAACTGCGTCAGACGGTAAATTATCAATATAATTACATAATTTG
>NW_011966998.1:59023-66414 GCF_000949405.1 Vollenhovia emeryi | reverse complement strand
AGAGAGAGAGAGAGAGAGAGAGAGAGAGAGAGAGAGAGAGAGCGATAGATAGCGTGCTAAGCGTGCCAAGCCAACGTGCGAGATAAGCGTACTTCCTGTTCCTCTCTCTGGACGGTACGTCCTTTCACTTAGGCTGCCGTCGTACCAGTAGTTCTTTTGCACCCCCTTCTAGGACACCGCAAGCTCAAGCCAGTAGGGTGTCCCCACTCACATCGATAGTGATCGTCGATGGATAGCGAGGGCAGCACCAATCAATAAGCCGATCGATAGATCAAGAAAATGCCGAGTCGCTATCCATCGATGATGCGTTACAATTAACAATAATAATCAAGCAACTAGTTACAAGTTAGCGATTACGAGCAATCGCCACGACCACAATAACGCAACAATATTATTTACAAGAGAACCAAAAGAAAATGGTGAGCGCCAAACATCGGGTTTAATGTTAAATAATAATGAAATGGCAAAAGCTATTGCGAAAACGCCACAATCATTATAGTTTGGTTGTTGTTGCACAGTAGGAAATCTGACAGGTTGTTTATCAAAAGAATAAGTTGAAAATAACCGTGTCAAAAAATCTTTATGATGTTTGTGTAAATTCTTATTATTTAATGAATCGTAAATAAATAACTGTTTTGTGTCATAATAACTGCACACCCAATGTCCATCCGATAGACTAGATGAGCTATGTAAAATTTGTATATGTTTTTTATTTTCTGCTACATGGCTGTATTGTATCGAGACATTGCACTCGCCATGTTGCAACAGGTCTATAATCTGAACAACTTTTTAAAAGATATTCAAATTGCTCCATATGCATATCGTTTAACCATTCGCCTTGAGCAAGAAGCCTTTTTTGTTCTGCCGACAACGTCATTTGTTTTTCTATTTGTTTAGACATTTTTATTTAATGCAGAGCTCGGCGAGGTAGGTCACTTCGCGGCCGATTTTCAATTGCTCCTCCCAGCGCTACCCCCCTTACCTCGCTGTCCCTCGCGAAGCCTACGAGCCGCTCGAGGCTCAGGAGCGTAAATGTGTTTTCAATAGGTTTCCTCGTCACCCTTGAGGTACTATTGTTGACGCGTTTTTTTTATAGTGGTATCCCCCGTAGGCATAATCCACTGATGACTGATACGACCTTTAATCAACCGGGCAGAAGCAGAAATAAATGATGACTATTTAGACCGATTTTCGGAAGTTTTCACAGGCGTGCTCACAGTCAGGGATATCGATAGGTATATTGGATGTAGCAAGCCGCATAAGACACGGTAAAGAATCGTCGCTTAACGAAGACCGTTTTTCATTTTTTATAAATTTCATTGTAGAAAATGATGTCTCACATAAATATGTGGAGCCAAACATTGAATGAATTTTAAGTCCAAAATCGCGAAGCTTGGGATATGATGATTCTTTCAAAATTTTATAAAAATCGGCACTGGTTTCTTTAATCATTTTTAAAGAAATATCATTATGTAAATCACATAATTCATCTTGCAAGTCAAGATGTTGTTCTTTAATTGGCGCTGTAAGAGGATTGTCGAAAAGTAATAATTTGGTTCTGAGTTTTTGGAAGCAAGTAAAACGCGTATCAAATTCTCCTATAAGGCAATCTACGAAATAAACGTATTCCTTGAAATTACAACTACTGCCGTATTCTTCGAAAAGAATCTGGCATGAAGGAAAAAAATGGAGGATATCGTCATTTAAATGAGATTTGAATAACTGTAATTTCTTTCGGAAAGAATCAACATGACTAACTAATTGGGAAATGTTTTGATTCTTTTTTTGCAGCTTTAAATTGAGAAGCCTAAGTTGATTAGTCATGTCAGTAATAAAAGCAAGTTCAGAAAGAAATGTGATGTCTTCTAAAAGAGATATATATTCCTGAAATTTTGGATTATCCATTTCTTGCAGAAAAAGAGAATCTCTTTTCTTATTGCAAAAAATATTTCCAAACATTTTGCAGCACTAAGCCAACGTACTGGACAATAAAGTGGGATATCTGTGTGAATAGCATTATGTTCGTGAAGAAATAATTGAAATTTCCGATGTGTAAGGAACTTGTGTCCACCTTTTATTATATTTATTATTTTAGTAACGGTGTCCATAGCTGTTGACAGTTTTACAACTTTACCACTTAGTGCTTTGTAACGAACGTTATTATCTCGGTCTAGCTCCTCCCGGTTCCGGACAGGATTCCGGCAGGAATTATTTTCAATCGGACACGCGGTTCCGATTGACGGTTGGAGGAGCTAGCGTTCTCGCGGTCGGTATTTTGACGTGCTGTGTGTCGGTTAGAATAGATGGATCCTCCGTTCCTCCTGTTGCCGAATATGCTCAGCTCCAGGGCCGTCGGGAGGAAAGGAGGCAAGGTAGATTTTAATTCGCTTAATAGAGTCAATCGCTTGGAAGGGATCGGAAATAAGTCTTTCAGGTTTTGCGGTAATAATAATAGGAAAGGTTTATTCAACGAATAAATATGTAGGATCGAGGTAATTACAAGAGTACGCCCTGTATGTAAATACAAAGAAAAGATAAGGATTAGTAGGTACAAGAGTCCGCCCTATAAAGAAAATACAGGAAAAGAAAAGGATTAGACGGATTGTAACATAGAAAATACGCAATGATATCGGAACACAGAAATTAATACGCAATGATCTGGTTTTGACTATAAGACGCGGAGAATACGGAGTTTGATCGGAGTACGGAATACAATACGGTATTTGATCGGAGTACGGAAAGTAATAAGTACAATTCGGGATCTGATCGGAGTACGGAAAGTAATAAGTACAATTCGGGATCTGATCGGAGTACGGAAAGTAATAAGTATTATTAGCTATATATAATACAGGAAGGTTTACACCGGATAAGGTACTGGTGATCAACAGGAAGGTTGTCTAAATGGACTCCTCTGGTCTGTAAGGAAGAAATAACCGGATTATTTCTACGGGACTTACAGCTATCGGTAATTAATACTCAACTCCCACCCAAATATTTCCCCCTGTATTCTACACCGGTCGGAGGTCAGGAATAAAGGATAGGATCAGGTCGGGGACACGCCCGAGAGGCTGCCTCGTTATGCGTGTTTTATCAGTAGCACATGTACACCGGGCAGCACCCCGTGAAGAATTGTGTATAATTTTTAATAAAAATTATAATTTGCCCAATTGCTTCTAAAATCCTACTTTCGTCAGATATGTCTACAATTGAATTAAAATCGAAATATTTTCGTTTAGATATCTTTGCAATGTCTATTGAGAAAATTATTTTGATTTTATTCTAGAAACAGATTCAAACCTGCAATATATAATATAATATATAAATATAAACTTGTTAAAATAAATGTAATAAAAAAAACGTCCCGGCAGGAGAGCCCCCCACTCGCGGGGCTCCGCCAATCGGACACCATCGTGTCGATCGGAAGCAGGGCGCACGTATGCCCTGGCGCTGCCATCGGTAGCGCAGCCAATCGCTGACGAAGTAGCCTTTGCGCACGCAGGCTACTTCCGGTATAATCCGCGGTGAAAGTAAGGTATCACCTTACACATGTATACTGAATATTTTATTTGAATTATTATTCGTGTAACGTACAAAAATATAAGATACGTGCTATGCATATTTTATTATTGATATGAACAATTTACTTCTTACAATACTTTGTACTACTTTGGACACTATTTTAAGTATATTATGTTATTATTGGAAGTAATATTAGTGAATCAAATATAAGACACACATTTTAACGATAATAAAATATCATTAAATACTAATAATAATATATTAGGTGCGTACGTGTACAAAGTGCAATTCGTACTTACTTGGTATGCCGAAAAAATATGTAATAATTAATATGTAATAATTGTTTAATTTCATTGGTGTTATTTGATAAATATACACCGTCTAAATTGAAATAGATGTGTGCACATTTAACAGTAAGACAAGTCAGATTACTAATAGACTGATTAACTTAGGAACTTAGTTATTCTATATATAACAAGTAATATTTTGTTGCCAATGTTTCTAGGTTTTGATACATGGTATAAAAAATTTTATCTTTAAAGAGTAAAAAAATGAAAACAAAAAATTAAGTAGGTGAAAAAATTTAGTTGTTTAGTCTTTCCGTGGGGAGAACAGAAATTATTATTGTTAATTTCACGTTAAGATATGAATAGACATTCATAATAAAAATTTTAACGTGGTGTTAGAGCATATTACAATAGCAACATATTTTATGTAAAAATTTACATACCATTTAGTAACACATCATAAAAACAAATTTTATGATGTATTTCTTATGCATTCATAAGCGTTTGCAATGTACATTTAAATTTTCAGAGTCAACCAATTTATTCGAGATTCAGAAAGAGTATGAACTAAAAGAAAAATTTATATTCCATTAACACATTTAAATTTTTTATTTACTCATGAGGTACGAGCAAATGGGAAATATAAATATATTCAATGATGTGTTACAAGTATGTGTTACAAATGATTACCCTGATTGCAATGATGTTAGATACAAAAAATTTAGATTTGTTAGATTGGACTTGCTTCCAAGAGACAGAGAGAGAGAGAGAGAGAGAGCCATTTAAAAGATATTGATACTTTTTATTTTTTTAATTAAAAAGAAATTAAGAAACTTTTATATTATATAGGCGAGTTGGAGTCTATATATTATGCACATATATTTTTTGTACACAAAAGTAAAAAGTATCTCTATCTTTTTCTCTAATTAAAAAGATTTCCGTTTGTATCTATAACAAACAACATAATATTCTCCTAATTGTATCTAACATCATTGTGAACATTTAATTTAAGAAATTTTACATCTAGAAGATTAAGTAACAAAAAACGTTCTTTTTGCATATCTAATATTTAATTTTTCTAATACAGATAGGATTCGTTTTATGATTTATTTTACAAATGTTTTCCCTTACATTAGTATTATATAGTAACTTTAATCAAAATAATATAAAAACAAGTATAAGTAAACAAAGCAAGTGTTTAAATGTTAAAAATAACTCATTATTTAAAAAACCAGGAGTACATACTTTGGAGAATTTTGCTAGAACTTAACTTCGTTTTGCTGTAATCCTATCGTAAAACGGATCCTACCTGGTTAAATTTAGGTTTTTGCACTATCAAAGGGGCATTTGCTCAAAAATACTTGAAAAATGGGCAATTTTTGAACTTTTTAAAATTTTTTTTATACAAAACGCGATATACATGGTAAGAAATGATAAATAGGAACAAATACATATACAGAATAATAAGTTTTTCTATTTTTATTTATAAGAAAAAAATTTCAAGAATTGCCTATTTTACTTTTGAGTAAGTATCTTATTAATTGCATAATTTATTACGCAGGATAGATAAAAAATTCAGATCTCTATATACAAGTTTAGATGTAAAAGAAGTTTCGAGTATTTATAATATAGGTATATCAAACGATATTTAAAGACTAGTGCAATTTGATAAAGTACAATGGTTTCTCAAAATTGTCGTTTAATATGTACGTCGATACAAACGCAATTGAATAGCTTTTTTAAAATTGTAAATAGTGTTATATGATATAGGTTTATGCGTCCGTGTAAGTCGCTAGGCATGTAGGTGAAAAAGAGTTCGCATACATTATGTGAGTATAAATTATTCGATTGGAGAATAGTATTTATGACGGGTTCAATTTTCTTTTCGCAATATATGTAGCGTATGCGAAATACAACTTTCAGTTCTTATCTTATTGAGGATGTGGATTGCGTTCCACATACATACGAGAATACATATGCACACATCCAAAGAACAGCCAGAAACGTCGCGTACCGGCATGACGTTCTAAAATTTTCAACTCGAGAACAATGTCCTGGTGTTTCTAAATGGGATTCTTAACTCGAAGTCCAACCACTCGTTGTGACTCGTGTTAGAAAACTAATCCCAAATATCATCTATAGTCAGGCAATATCATGGAATGGTGGAAGGACGTAGACTTCGTTCCTAGAACGAGGTGAATAAGTCTGTTGCGAGGGTGAACAACAGTTGATTAAGCACATTGTCGCCTACATCCCTACGATATCGTATGGGGGTAGGCGCGTAGCTTACATCGTCACAGTGGGAATAGCTGCAAGGAATTGTCTGCATTCCCCTGGAAACTGCAAGCACTCAAGTACGCTTAAAAATCAGAAGTGATCTACGATGTGCGGATGTGTTGGCAAATCTATTTCAACGGTATCACCCACCTGTTAACAACAACTCGCGTAGTAGCACTGATTATTTCAATATCGTAGGTGCCGTAAATGATAAGGCAAAAAGAAATCATTTATACTCACATACTCGTATGCGATAGTTTTAATTTAAAAAAGAATGTATGCATGTATTTTGACTGGATAAAGACACGCGAAATATTACAGAGATTATTGTATACATTTATTATAAACAGAATTTATAAATCTCATATGTGATCGAGAAACATGTTCTTCTTTACGTAGATATGTACAAAGACGATTAGATACTTTTATTTTGTAAAACGCGTACAAGTGGATAAGATCTTCTACTGTTATTAATGTTACATAACAAAAAAACACTCTTGTTTCGCATAAGAAGGAAAAAGAGAGGGATTATACATAAATTATACATAATGTAAATACCTCTATTAATAAGTGTCGTCGATATAATTAAGAATTGCTTGTACAAGCAATACTTAACTGTGTAGTATGAATAAAGAAAAAAATGACGCCTTAAAATAACAGTTTTCCTCGCGATACTAGTTTCAGATTGAAACGGTATACCAGCACCTCGCCACGCACCGTATTATGAAAATAACGATAAAAAATTAAGATATTTGTGATACCCGTGCGCGATCATATTGGAATTGTACACTTAATTAAATATAGAATATACCAAATTTTATATAGAATGTCTCAACATATACTTTCCTTCTTTTGTATAGTTTTTGTCTGTACAGAGAAAATGATAATAAAATTAATTGAAAAGTATTAGAAAAATAACCTTTGCGTTGATTCTCTACAAAATTGTAAGGTAAATGTCCCTATTGCCGACCATGCTCCCTCTACCGACCACTTTGACGTGAAACGTTGTTTACGAGGCTGCCGATTCATCGACACGTTTATAAAAACGTGGAGTGGAAAAATTCCGGAATTCGCAGTACAAAAGGATTGTAACGTGCAGAGTAAGTACAATAATTAGATATTTTTTTTGCATTTCTTGCCGCACGTCACCATCCACGCGTATTCTTAAAAGTGAGATTTAAGAATTGTCGGTCGCCTAAATAGTCCGTATATTTCGTTCAAAATCCTTTGTAATAATAATTCGAACACTAAATGGTTCGTTACAGTTTGATTGCCATATTCAGAAAAAAAATCAGTCGGAAACTGTAA
>NW_011966998.1:54095-56722 GCF_000949405.1 Vollenhovia emeryi | reverse complement strand
CAATAATTGAAACACCATTGCAACAGCATATTCCTGAGACTAAATCAAGTAAAAAAGTCCTGTACTACTTTTCCCTCCGACAAACAGTTATCGAAATATTATAAGCTAAACATGTAAAAAGTTATAATTTTTCTCTTGAATATCTCAAAAAGTAGTAGGCAAATAAAAAAATGTTTCAGACAAAAGTTGTTCATATTATTTAGTAGAATAAGATAGTATAATAAGCAATAGGGAGTTCCATTTAAAAAAATGACAGCGACCTCCATATAACCATAAAAAATTTATTTTTTTGAAAATTTATTTTTTCATTATATAGCCCTTTTAAAACCGTATAACTTTTGCCTGAAACATTTTTCTCTAAAATGTTCTATTTCCGAAATAAAGGGGCTGTACGGGTGGTCTGAATCACCCTGTATATATTTTTGTGACTGGCGGTAAAGAAATGAGAAAAAAATTTGATAACAATGGGATGATAAATGGGTTTGGAAGAAATGGCGAAGACTAAGAAGGAGAAGAAGAGAAACAAATACACAGAAGAAACTTTAAAAGCAGCTATACCCATATAACACTAAGGTCTTGTAGACATCTAAAAGATATCTTATACTGAAGATATTTTCAAGATATTTCTAGAAGATGTCTAAAAGATGTCTAATGGCCGATTTTTTCACTTCCCGATAAAATTATCCGGAGGTTAATCTCAAGTTTTGGCCAATCACGTGCATGGATCTGGTAGTTATCTCCCGTTTAACTTTAACCGTAACATAACTGGATGTGAAGAAATCGGGCATTAAACATTTCTAAAAATATATCTTCAAGATATTTCTAGAAGATATCTAAAAGATGTCTAAAAGACATCTTAAAAGATATCTTTGAAATATTTATAATAGACATATTAAAGATATCTAAATAAATGAGTTATACATTAATACTTAAATAATGTGTTACGTACATTGATATATTATTATTTGAAATACGCGGAATTCTATTAATCTAGTGTATATGCCATTTTTATATTTCCGATCCAGAATTCGCCAGGCTCGCCGCGTTCATCGCGTACCCATACAGCACGCATGTCTGAAAGATATCTTTAAGACATCTTTAAGTCATCTTTTAGATATATATGTCTAAAAGACGACTTAAAGATGCTTTAAAGATGTCTTTTAGACATGCGTGCTGTATGGGAATAGAATAATCTATCGAATATAGCGTGTCGATTATACAAGTTTCACTGCCTTTTGCATAAGATAAGTGTATTACACAATAAACAATGTGCAATACATAAACTCAGTGAATATTAAAAAATTATTCGGAACGAATATTTCGACGACATTCTCGACGAATATTCTAAAAACGTCCTTCTTTGTTATGAATATACAATTATCACGCGAAGAAGTAATTGTATGCGCAACGTCAATTTAAAATAAAAAGTAATTTGTCACTCACTGATACGGTTCGCAACAGCAAAGTTGTACGTCGCTAACTATACATGTTAAACTGTAACAATACAAAAATGTATACGATTATTATAGACTAATTATGTAAAATCCAGACTATTGTATTAAATATACTTTATATTTAATATTTTTGAAAATGGGTATTTATTAAAATAATTATATAGAATACTGAAAGTCTTCCTTTTAAATATGAACTTACAAAATTTTATACGTATGGTTTTGTCTCTAACACTTATTCGAATCCACGTTCGAATCATTTGAAAAAATAAAATAAAAGCACAGAACAGATGCTTTATTTTGCACAATTAGCAAATAACAAAAATGTAAGACACTTACCTTACGATTTCTCTGCCGTTGCCCGATGCCGCTTAGGCCTGCTCCTCCTCTCAGATTTTCTTGTTGCACTTACACTCACAGCACTTACTCGCGAAAATCGATCGCGCGAAATTTCGGACACTCCCGTACGCGATGTAAAATACCGTGAAATGCAGTAAGCGACGTACTTTACTTCCTGCCCGTTCGAGTTGCGAAGAACGACAGAGCGAATTACAGCGCGAACGCCGAAGTCACACAAATATGTCCCTCTTCCCGAAAATGGAACAGATTACACGAAATCGATAGATACTTAAGAGCGCGGTTCGTAAACGAGATGTAACCGCGACAACGTACCACGGTTTACTTTCATATTTTAGATGAGTTAGTCTCGTAAAATATCCATGTACACGTTAATAAAGAACCGTCGCCTCAATGCGCAATTCGTTTCTCATTACAAGTTGTAGAAATTTAATAATTAATCTAGTAGCGTTGTATGTCACTGATAAAGGAGTCCAAAAATCAATAGCGTTTTATCCTTACATTCTTCACGATCGAGTCTTGGAAACCGGTAACGCAAAAATAATACCATGCACGGAGCAACTCGCGCCACTGCTTGCCGGCTCGACGTTCGGCGAGCTAATAAAACGCTATTGATTTGTACACCTTTATCAGTGACAAGTAACGTTACTCGATTAATTATTAAGATTCTAAAACTTGTAATGAGAAACGAATTGCATGTTGAAGCGACGGCTCTTTATCAACATGTATACAGGGTGTCAGATTCGATATGGACGACCCCAAAGATTATAGTAGATTGGGTTAAACTGAGAAGAAAAGTTATATAAAATTTTACAAAAT
>NW_011966998.1:48104-53276 GCF_000949405.1 Vollenhovia emeryi | reverse complement strand
AATCCGGCCTTCCGCTCCTCCGTGCACTTATTGGCTCAGACGTTTTTCTGAATTTGGCGATAATAATTACGATTTTGTAAAATTTTATATAACTTTTCTTCTCAGTTTAACCCAATCTACTATAATCTTTGGGGTCGTCCATATCGAATCTGACACCCTGTATACTTAGATATTTCACGAGACTAACTCATCTAAAACATGAATGTAAACCGTGGTACTTTGTCGCGGTTACATCTCGTTTATGTACCGCGCTATTAACTATCGATTTCGTGTAATCTGTTCCATTTTCGGGGAGAGAAATTTGTGCGACTTCGGTGTTCACGGCGTGAATTCGCTCTGTCGTTCTTCGCAATTCGAACGGGCAGGAAGTAAAGAACGTCGCTTACTGCATTTCACGGTATTTTACATCGCGTACGGGAGTGTCCGAAATTTCGCGCGATCGATTTTTGCGAGTAAGTGCTGTGAGTGTAAGTGCAACAAGAAAATCTGAGAGGAGGAGCAGGCCTAAGCGGCATCGGGCAACGGCAGAGAAATCGTAAGGTAAGTGTCTTACATTTTTGTTATTTGCTACTTGTGCAAAATGAATCATCTGTTCTGTGCTTGTATTTTATTTATTCAAATGATTCCAATGAGCATTCGAATAAGTGTTAGAGACAAAACCATACGTATAAAATTTTGTGAGTTCATATTTAAAAGGAAGACTTTCAGTATTCTATATAATTGTTTTAATAAATACCTATTTTTTAAATATAAAATATAAAGTATATTTAATACAATAGTTTCGATTTTGCATAATGTTTGCATAAATTTCATCCGAAAGCGATAAAAGTTTTACTTGAACCGACGAAAAATTTTAACACGAGTTCAATTGTTAAAAAAGTGAATGTATCGAAACTAATAATTTATATATGTATCTCCGCATTTGCTCCCCAAATTACGCGCGACATTTATCTCGAAGAATCACCGTAGAAATCAACGATATGACTAATCGGATCGCGACAATTACTTAAACGAAACGATCGTTTCGCACGAGAGATGCTAGCATTTATCAATCGCGTTCAAATAATTGTCGCGATCCGTAATCGTACAATTGATTTCCACGGTGATGGCAAAACGTGAGGATTCGCGCGTCTATGTCGATTGCTGCCTATATTCGCAGCGAGGGATCGCAGCTTCTTCTCCCGTGCTCGTCGCGAACGCGCGAATGAGGAAGAATATGATACGACGACGCGCAAACGGAGAACGAATGATAATACGATGCGGAGCGGCGCGGGTCGCCCCCGCCACGTACGACTGCCGCCGCGTGAATGAACGCGAGTACGCCCGAATTCCTGGAACGCCCGGTGCGAGCGGCGTAAACAACTCGGCCCCCGAGCACGTGCTTACATTCCCATCTGATGACGTAGCGCGGCGAACGCCTCGCACAAAAACGGTTTACAGTACCGAGTCATTCGGCACGCGACAGTTGAGCGCGGCGGAAGTGTTTCGCGTGTTATCTCGTCGCTCCTCGTAATGAGATCCGATTTCACCGACGTTGTTAGGCTTTGGGCTCGGCTCGAACTCGTTCTCTGTCACCTTCCAACTGTTACTTTAGAAAGAGATAAACGCGAATGAAACTAGAGCCAACGGCAGCACACGATACCAATTTTCCTACTGGCTTGCTCACGAGAGTCAATCAAAATGCAGAGTTTTCGATCAGGTAACTCGAAGCTAAATCCTGATTGGCTCGCGTAAGGGACAATTTTTCTTACTGGATTGCTTACGAGAACCAATAAGGATGCGGAGTTTTAAATCAGGCGACTTAAAGCTACATCCTGATTGGCTCGCGTAAGTAATCCAGTATGAAAATTAGCATATCGTGTACCGTTGGCTTTAAGTTAACTTTAAGACTAAAGTTGAGCGACGTTCGGTGAAAACGAGCCTAATCCCTACGAGAATCTCGATCGTCCACGCCTACGCAACGCGATCGTTTCGTACGGGAGGTTATTTCTTGGCAATTATTAACTTTTTATCAATCGCGTTTCAATAATTGTCGCGATCTATAATGATATAATTTACTTCTACGGTGATTCGTCGAGATCAATATCGCGCGTAATTTGGGGAGCAAATGCGGAGATACATATATAAATTATTAGTTTCGATACATTCACTTTTTTAACAATTGAACTCGTGTTAAAATTTTTCGTCGGTTCAAGTGAAACTTTTATCGCTTTCGGATGAAAAGCGCGAGGTAATACGCGAATCGCCGGGTAAAACGATAAACGAAAAGTTATAATACATCGATCGCACGCCAAGAAATAATCGCTCCAACAATTATTCGTGCAAAAGTGCGCGTGTAATACAAAGCTTCTGCTTTCGTTGCGTTCGGGAGTGCCGTTTTACTCGATCGAATGAAAGACTCTTCAAAGCCCATTTGAACAAGTATTTGTCAACTGTCCGTTCCTGTCGATGGCCACACTTTAGATATTTGGCAGTTTTTCGACTAAAAAACTCGCCGACTCGAAGTGGAGGCGAACTTGACGGAACAAAATGAATACGTTCACATCGACTTTGTAAACGGGAGTGTAATATCGCGTGAACGATTTATTGTGTTCTTGCGAGTGTCCTGGAGGATAATCTGAGAGGATGAGGTGGCCTGGGGAAGGCATCAGGCACCGGCGGAGCAACTTTATGGTGAGTGTTATTTTTCATTTCGTGCCAAATTAATCCTTTCTCCGATGTAGTATCGAGTTGTTTCATTGCGTAAAGAATTACTTAGCGCCAGTAATTGATCAACCAATGTAGAAAATTGCATGACAGCCATCGGCCGTCATGCAATTTTCTACATCGTTTTAGTTCATAATTTCATAAATTCGAAATAATATTTAAAGGACGAAAAGTAATTTGAGATTTTACAAAAGTTTATTCTCGTGAAAATCTCGGCTTTTACGGAACAACTTTCGCGCAATAATCATATAAACATTTCTAATCAAATAAAAAGTTTTATACGCATATAAACTATATCTTGCACTAATTTTAGTTTTCTTGAACGCTATTTTAATAGAAATCTTATATTTTTCTGTTACAGATTCATCGTAGTTAAACTCCGCTGCTGCGCGTCGATTGGTAAATGAAATAATTTTTTAACGAGGCAACGAATCTACATTTCGTAGATCGTAGATTGTAGATGATAAATTAGTATATTTCGTAGATCCTCTGGGAAAAATTTTGACCGTTTTTTTAATGTAGTTAAGCAACTTAACATTTCGGTTATTGCCACTTGAGTGAAAATTAACTTTGCGTTACTGAATATCGACAGAACTAAATGAGAGAATTGATTAGTATTACTTTAGTATCTTGGATATAGATAGAACAGCTAATTGTGATTTTTAGTTACGCGGGATAAAATTTGTAAAAGATTAGAGTTATGAACTTATGATCAATCTAAATAATTCGATTACTAATTGTGGGCCCTAAAATGGGTTGCAACTGACTTCTTTTTTCCCAGAGTACATTTCGTAGATCGTAGATTGTAGAACATAAATTAGTATATCTCGTAGAACCGTTGCCTCAAAATTGATAGAGTACAACATAATTTCGTATTTACTTTTATACATTTACTTTAACGAAAGGGAGTGATCGCGATTTTAACTGCGAAGGGTTGGGTGTCCCGTAATTTTCATGCAAAATATGACGAATATTATTAATATATTCGTCGAGCTAATCTCTTGTATTCTATCAATTTTTTATTAACAAATTTATATAAAAATGTATATAATGACGTGAGACTGTATATTTTGTCGAGAACGCTGAAACTTAATATTATTTTCATACATCATTTGAAATTACTGATTAACTGGAATATTAAATTTTCGGCCTATCGAACGGAAAGTCTTTTTTCTCTGGGTCTCACGTCATTTATTTTGTATGTGCACCCCGCGATACATTTTCAAGATGCGTCTCGCATGAATACATGCACAGTCGCACGCATCTTCGTATCTTTACGGTTGTTTTCGCGATTGATTTTTCCAAAAAAGTTGAAGAAATTATTAATTGTTTGACTTTATTAACATTATAAATTTTAGTTTACCGCGGAATACAATTCAAATATATTAAAATATCTATAACGCGAAGTAAATTTTGTTTCCATATCTATACTTGAATTTTGAATTCGAAGATTAAGTCACGAAGAGATAGTCCTATTCTCGAACAAATAACGAATGTCAAAATATATTTGATCAGTTTTATAGAGTAGATATTTAGAATTTACTTTCTTCTTTAATTAACTACTCGTGGTCGTGCATTTTTTTTTATACGAACGACGCTCGCGTACAGTTCGAACCGTACGAAATATTTGTCGGTGACGATAAACCGACTATGGAAGGAATTTTCTTCCTTCCTGATCTTTGGTCAAAATGACCAGACTGTATGGCCGGGAGCAACGAAAGGTATGTCCAATCTGGCCCAACGAAGGGATACGCCGAGTTAGTGGTCAATATTGGCCACTTTGATGGATTGTGTGAATGTGTTGTACGATATATGTTGATTTCTTCTTATGTGCAAAAAATTTGGGTGGGTTATATTCTTTCCTTCTTTACTTATTCTAGCATATGTGCAAGATTAAAAAGACCCCTATTAATCGCGCGCGTATAACTCCAAACCTCTGATAAATCGCGTCGCGGTTTTAACGAAAGACTCGTAGGTTTATTAACAAAAAGGTGTAACGCGGGTAGGTAGAAAATGATAGGAAAATTAATAAGACTATACAGCGGAATACGGATAGGTAGGGATTCGGATAGGCAGGGACAGGGAGACATTACTGCTTAATTAAAAAGATAGATAAAATTATAACTGCAATGTATTACTATTAAACGTAATTATATTTGTAACTGGATGCATATAATAGGATAGAAGTTGTTGAAAGTAAAAACAAGCAAAATTTAAAAACGTAATAAACAGTAACCGATGTGAACTCTTATTAGCCTGTAGAAAATTACTAAAGGGGACTTCCTATAAAAATCTGTATAATACAAATTACGGATGTAAAACAAGCGTAGAGAGAAATAAATTCGCATTGCAACCGTTCTTTCTCCACATATCAGATATCAGTTACATTCTTTTCGTTACTTAACGAGTAAATTTAGTTTGCTTACGAAAAATTTCGAAACATTAGGTAGTTACAAGAGACCAGGG
>NW_011966998.1:37586-43925 GCF_000949405.1 Vollenhovia emeryi | reverse complement strand
TTTAAAAACTATTATAGCCTCGACACTTTTGTATTAGGATTTTCGTCTGGAAATGTTCTAAGGAATCTGTCAATAAGAGGACCTCCGGTGGTTTTAGGACACCCTGTATATAGAAACGTAATCCATTTTGCATATTAACAGGTTTGGTTTAACGAGTTTAACTGTAAACTGAATGCTACATGAACTAAATTGAGATAAACTAAAATATTACTTTAAATAATATTTTTCCGTGTTACAGCATATACAGGGTGGGGCGTTTATCTTGAGAGAATAATATATCTCGGTTGGAATGGATTATTTCGAAAAATGTTTCAGACAAAAGTTGTGCGGTTTTGAAAGGGCTATATAATGGTGAAATTAATTTTCGAAAAAGTTACTTTTTTATGATTATATGGAGGTCGACGCCATTTTTTTAATGGAACCCCCTATTGTTTATTACACTATCATGTTCTACTAATTAATATGAACAACTTTTGTCTGAAACAGTTTTCGAAATAATCCATTCCAACCGAGATATATTATTGTCTCAAGATAAACGCCCCACCCTGTATATAACTTCGATTACACTCACATTTATGCACAACATTCATAAAGAATCGTCTAATGTGAATCATTAATCGAATGTACTTGTGTATGATTGCTTCAGGTACATCTGCCAAACTTTGAAGGTTGGGAAATCTTTATGAAGAAGGAAAATAACCAGATTCCTAATGGTATCCAAGCACGCGGTGTGGTTCTTTCGCTCCTAAATTTAGGGTTCGAGCAGAAATACAAGGGCGTTATAGCAATCTCAAGAGGCTATTTCGCTCGTACTCTATGCTATTATGGACACAAGTTACAAGTACCAATAACTATCGTACTAGTAAATTCATCAAGATTATCTCCAGTTAAATATTGCGAAAGACTTGGAGGAACAATATTGGTTGCCAAAAACATATTCGAAGCACACAAGACTGCTATGAAGATTGCTCAGCAGAAAGGATTAGTTTTCCTTGACGGGTACTTTTTTACACATAATTTTAATTAAGTTTGGAAAAAGAATTTTCTACAAGTAATACGTTACCGTTGTTTCTCATGAAAAGTATCGCTACGTACAATCACTAACCAAACCGGTGTTACTGTTTGACCTACTTTTGCCTGACATGAATATAAAATATTAAAATTGTATGTGAATTTCTGCGATAAACGCAACTGCGGTATGCACCAGGTGGTATCCCAGAATTCAGTTCGAGTGTAAACTCTGAAATTTGTTAGTACATTCAATTGTTGGACATTTAATTTTCATCAGTACATGTGTGTATAGTGTGGTAAATGGTGAGAGGATTAATAACTTTTCATAATATAATATATTATTTAGATATCAGCATCAGTGATTTTTATTGACCGTATCCGGCAATTTTAATAATACAAAAAATTTATTGCGAAAAATATTACCTCAGCTAGGGTTTGAACCTGGACTTCACTACAATTTATTGTGATAAATTTTCTATATTATTAAAATTGCCAGATACGGACAATAAAAATCACTGAGGTTGTTAATTACTGCTGGCGACTTTTACGAATATTCTCATTAGGTGATTATTTAAATATATTATTTTCTTTGGAGATGCACAATATTTTGTGGTAATTTTATATATTTAATTTCTTTACTGAATTATTCAACGAATAAATTATTTTTCGATTAGTATCGATCATCCAGACATGATTATTGGCCAATCCACCATGGCCGTAGATATGTTGCCTGAACTAAAAACCATTGATGCAGTGATATTACCGACGCAGTTCGATGGTTGTGCACTTACCATGGGTATTGCAATGGTTATCAAAAACCGCTATCCGAATATGCACATTATTGTAAGGGAATAAGTGAATCTGTGTATCACAGTAAATTTTAAAATATTTCTCACGTAAAAATATGTATAACTTCTAGATGTAACAATTCAATTTAAGAAAAAGATTACATTTACAGAATGAAAATAGAAATTTGTGGAATGTATGTAATCTTCATTTTTAGGAGGCCCGAATTAGAAATTCTGATCTTTTTATCGAAGCTATAAGATCAATGAATCTAAACCGTACTGTATTGAGGAATGAAGAGGCGAAAGCATATACATGGCATTTTGATAATGAAGGCGTTCTGGAATCTTTATTCGACAATTGTGTTATTGTAGATGATCACTCTGCTGCGCAGACGTTCAAGCGTCTAACAGAAGACAGAGGTATCGACTTTACGACAACCATTGGTTTCGCTGCGATTTTATCTGGTCAATTGGATTATCTGAAAGGAAGAAAGTAATTTCTTTTATAAGACTTACAAGGTTTTGTTTAAAAGTTATTAATTCAATAACGGTTTGTGTGAAGAATTTCGTAACCACAAAATACGCCCCGTTCATATTTTATTCAATAACGTAATAATTTAGCATTATTGGATTATTTAATAATATTACCATTCTCTTTACGTACCAGAGTGGCAATACCTCAGGTTGGTCCGATGGACTTGTCTACTGATTTCGTGAGGAACACCGATCCAATTATGGGAACAGCTAGAATTCGACTTTTGAATGATTAAACGCTTAAATAAATATGAATACAGACCTAGAAATATCATTGACGTAAAAGAAATTTTCTAAAACTTTTAAGCATTCGATTAAAGCACAAAATCTAGAAGAATACGACAGACAAATTGCATAACTCCAGAGTCAAACAATGCTTGTAGCTAAAATTATGTAGGTAGATTAAATGACAATGTTTCTTACAGTCACGTTCAATAGTAATAATAATAATATTAATTTAAAAAACAAATTTTTTAAGTAGTAGAAAATCACGTCGTTTATCCAGTTTTCTGACGCTGAGAATAACCTAAATAAGACTGACAGTAGTACCTGTTACCTTTTATATCGTCGCCTGAGTCACTTTTACAATTTCATCAAACATTCAAAATAAATCGTATTTGAATTTAAATGTTTTTATTTTATATCTATATTGATGTTACTAAATGATTCAAACGTGAATACATTTGCTTGCAAATTTGATTTATGTTGCTATAAAGTATTAAAAATTGCATTCACATGTTTCGTATTCTTTCAATGTCGATTACTATGTCGACAAGCAGAAACGAAATATTGAATCAATTTCTACATATTAGAAATATCAAAGAAGACGCCAATGATTCCTGTCATGCGCTTTCTTGATAGTACTGTTATTTTTATTTTTATTATGAGGTTATTATGAGAATCTGAAAACTGTACAACCGATATGTATTTAAACTACCTAGAAATTTTGTTTTACAATTTTTCTGTCTTCCAGCTCTAAGGGTGACATGTAAGAAACCTGTTTCAATTTTGCCCATTCGTGTCATTCGAATTTAAAGTATTGAAAATCGCGTCCGAATATTTCGTTTCCTTTGAATGTCGAGTGACTATATCGATAATTAGATACGAGATATTGAGTAAACTTCTACCTATTAGATAGGAGAGGAGTCGCCTATGGTTCTAGTCATACGCTTTCTTATCGAGAATGGCTTCCATACATAATGTTTCACTCAAGTTGACTATCGATCGGCTTTCAGATATTAATTTTATCATTTAACATTATAAACATGACTTTCGATGTCACTCATCGTTTTAAAATTGATTAGGGTTGTTTATGATCTTTTTAATAAACGTTACTCAAATGAAAGCGCATGTACAATTGATAGGCGAATGCGTATGTACTTTTCTAACATGGTGTAACAATTAAAGGATTTAAAGGAAAAACACTTTTTAATACAATTTTTCCTTCTCATCTCCTTACAAAAATAAAAATATTGCGTTATCACTTTTAACCGAAAGAACAAGCGATTAGTCGATGTATTTTAATTCCCATTGAAGGATAATGCATGCAAGTGAAATTACGTTTGACACGTGACAATAAAAGCTAGCGTTCAACTTAATCTTTGATCGATTAAACGAAACTGCGCTATCGTTAACGCAATGTGACAAAAACGATCGTCGTTATCAAGTAGCAGTGCGTTTCTGAAAAAGAGAAACCGTAATACATATAGAAATTATTGTGAGTGAAAAAGTAAATTTGTTTGTTACACAACATTTTCTAATATCACGAATATGAAGCAATAAAGAATACACGATACCAAGACAATATGTTAGTGCCTATATGATTTTACTTTGCAAAATTGCGAAAAATGAAAATCATTTGGACACTAACGTACTGTCTCGGCGCTTGTATCCTTTGTTACTTCGTATTCGTGATTTTTACAAATTTTTGATAAAGAATGTTGAAACAAATATTCAACAAAATTAGAGATAAATTTGCCTAGTTGCTGACTTTGAATAAGTCGTAGCCATCTTTGTTTATCGGAATTTATCGTCAAGAAAAGTGGTATTTTAATAAACGTAAATACTGCAATGTCGATGTACGAGATAGAATTTCTGCCTTCGATCTCATTCATTCTCTTCGATTTTCCTCCACGTGTAAGTCTCTAAATCAAAAATGTGTACGTCGTTGAAATATTTATAATCATGTCGCAGATTGTCATGGAATCCGCCAAACACTATCAGCTGTTTCTTCATGTGCACCATTCTGTGCCCGCTTCTGGCTGATGGGTCGTTTAGAGCTCTAGAACCATACGTAACAAGCATACACATAAAACATGTAATGTATAAATGTATTTTATAGGCACGCGCGTGTACAAACACACATGTGTGTATAAATGCACACGTTATATAAATATTACATGTTAGTACTTACGTGATCTTTTCCTACTTCTTGTCAGCAAATCGAAACACCCACAAGTCTCGATAGTGATAGAACTGCGACTCGCTTGGGCTGGTGAATTCACCACCAAACACCCACAATTCACCATGATTTGACCTTGATGTGGCTACTGCCTGATGGCCGCATCGCGGTGGCGGTGCCCCAGGTGCCTTCACCAATGTCCATTCTCCCTTATTTATGTTGTAAACGAACATGTCGCCGTATACAATTGTCTACAGAAAGTTAAGTGAACGCGATTAGAATTAAATGAATCATTTCTAGATTTCTTACGTCATATTTAAAAAATGATCAATTTCTCCTTATATGGATAGATCATGTATCCTTCTGCATTTATTGCATTTGTTCATATGGCGAGTTCTCACATCTTGTTGGTTAATCAGAAAACTGAAAGAGAGTACGTTCGGTGAATTTATTATGGTGTAATATTTACTTGTCGACCGTCATGAAACTCGCCGCCAAGCATGACAAGCTCATCCTTAAGAGGATGTGCCGTCAGGGTGAAGTTTACTCGTCTAAGCGGCGCATCCACCGCTACCTCCTTGACGCATTGCCTGCGAGCCTCCTCTTCTTCAATTTCAGCAACGATCTTTTCTATGTCATCCTGTACAAGCAAGTCATGAAGTGACTTTTAAAACCGGCCTCAAAAACACTTGCTAACGTTCCCTTTCCGTACGGAACGAAACGGCAAAGGGAACAAGACTAACCTCACCAAGTGCCGCTAATTCCTTCTTCTGCTTTGCATTAAAGCTTTTTCTCGGTTTTTAATGCAGTCTTCACTTGACCGCTTACCTTGTGCTTATTTTTCTTTTTATCTTTTTTCCCCATCGCCTTTTGTACCGCAAAATCAAATCACTCTAAAAAGCGACCGGTTTATAACCAAGCCTATAGAGTATAGATGGAAATCTGTCGCGTGCCCCACACTGTGCTGTGGGTGCCTTCCGTTTCACGCATTGAATTACGAGACATGGTTCGTGATATAGGCCGCGTTCAGCAGGCACAACTGTTGAGTGAGCGCTCAATGATTTCTTAACATGATTGGCTGGATCTGAAAGTATTAACCAATCATACTGAGCGCTCACTCAACAGTTGTGTCTGCTGAACGCGGCCATTGTTCACACGTCTTCCGACGCAAGATAAAGTTTTGATCCTGCGGGATTGCATCATCCCGCGTGTGGCCTGGTTACCGGGCCATTGCATCGTTCAATTCACTACATTCCAAGCAATACCATTAAGTCTATTGGTTCGACGTGGCCGTGTCGGCTAAGTGTCTGTGTGCCGGGAGCCAATAACCAGAGAAGAAGAAGACATGGTTCGTGTCCGTACTATGGTTCATGTCCGAACTATTCAGATCAGTGATGCTAGCCGAGAACGTTAGCACGGACGATGCCGCGGCGGTGGGGATGGAGTGGGGATAGTCGGTCTGACCACGCCTGCGCGCGCACGCTCGCACACAAGCAACACGTCGTAGCCAAGCGTCGAGCGCACACGTTTTTACGACGTGTTGCTTGTGTGCGAGCGTGCGCGCGCAGGCGTGGCCGGACCGACTATCCCCACTCCATCCCCACC
>NW_011966998.1:17506-36502 GCF_000949405.1 Vollenhovia emeryi | reverse complement strand
AGGTTAAAGGGAACGATGAATGCCACACGTGCCGCAATACTTACTGCAAAGTACAATCAATCAGCATATATATGTAGCTTGCGCGTTCTTCGTTCTCTTTAACCCACTTCAATTATACTATACGTACAGGTTAGTAACTGCTTCCCCTTATCCCCTCTTTTCGCGTGTGCGAGAGAGAACGCACAGACACGAAACAGAGTGCATCCTTTTCTACGTGAGCTCTACCCCCACTCCGCCAACCAGCAGTCTAGATATACTATGTCTATGGATATAATTATAGCAGATTATAGTCTGACAAAAGCCGATAATTTCATTGTTCTGGGTTTATCCACCAGAGAGAAACCCAGAACAATGAAATTATCGGCTTTTGTCAGACTATAATATCCATCTCATATAAGTTAAGTTAATCAGTGAATCGGAAAGAATTAAAATTAATCGGCAAGACATCAAACTACGCACGCGAAATCAAACGGTCAAATATTAATGATTATTATTAAATTGTTACAATTTATCTTATTTGTAAGGGTCTGTCCAGACAAACAATTGCAATGTTTTAATTTTATAATATAGGGCTCTATAAGAGCTTCTAAAAACGAGGCAATGCGTCAGATACATAGCGAAAGCCAACGTTTATTAAGAGAGACGGAAATTTCTTTACCGTATCACAGGCCAAAACAACGTACATTACAAGAGTTTTTGAACAGAAGAAATATATTATCTACCCTTCCGAAAGCACCTTCAACAGCTGCAAAACTTAAGATGTCGTCTGCAATAGTAAGGTAATACAGGCGTTTATGTGTACACATCTATAGATTATAAATTAGTTATACATACGTCTTATACATATAATTTTAATCTTATACATATGAGTTTAAACAGCCAGGTCCTTGCAGAAAAGGAAAAAGAGGCAGAACTTTTTTACAAATCCTCCAAATGTATTCAAGATCCTAACAGGATTGGAACAGGCACTCAAGAGTCTCAAGATAATAATAAGGAGATTGTGCAAAAAGATCACTTAGATCTTAAAGAAACACTCCCGTACAAAAAAGTGCCTGCTAGCACTGATAATTCTGAATTTAATAAGCCTGGGGCCAAATTAATACGTTTAAAGGAAGATCTAAAATTACAAATGACTTTAAAACGTAATAAAGAATGGAAACAAAAAGAAATGGAGCTGCAAGCGGAGGAGGAGGAGGAAGACTGGAATGGAGAAGAAGAAAGTGGTCACGATTCCGATGAAGAAGAAAAAGCGAATATGGGTTTTGAGTCGAGTAACAGTGGAGAGAGCGAACCCGAAGAGAATGACATTTGTATTAGTCAGATACATAGACATTCTGACTCCAGCGTCAGAAATAAAACTATTTTAAAAAAGAAATTATTTGATGATATTGGAGAAACTATCGACGATGAATACCTTATGCAATTATGTTCGGGTAAATTTGAATCTACCCAAAGAACCGATCTAGATTTATTTTCGCAATCCAATACCACTCAAGTATCGCAGTTACGTTCAAGTGCCGAATTACGTCCTGGAAATTCTAACGCGAATCCAGTTGATGTTAAACAATCCAAAGATCCAAAAGAAAGTGATAATATGTTTCAAGATATTAAATTAATCTTAGATGAAGATTCCAATTCTGTAAATTATGCAAGAGAAATAAGTAAAGATAGCGCAATAGATTCTGAATTAAAATTAACAATCGCTTCCTCGGACGATGAGGATGATGAAGATACGTTTGTCAAACCCAAAAGACGTTTGGTCAAAAAATTCAACTTGTCCGATTCGGAAGAAGAGAATTCTAAATTCTCTAATGAAGAAAAGGATGATGTAGACAGTGAAGAAGCAGAGGAACAATACATTGACTACGATTCCGAGGAAAATGAAATAGTATCGGAAATACCGGAAGAGAATATAAAACAAGTTGCAGCTGGTTTTTTGGAAGAAGAGGCCGAGTTAAGTGAAAGTGATTGGGATTCCGCTGATGAAGACGAGAAGGACATGGATAAATTAGAATTTGAGGAAGCTGATGAGGAACACATAGACGAACACGAGATGAAGAATCAACTGGAAAAGATTCATATGAAACAAATGCTCGATGAAGATAAAAGGGAAGTTAGATTGCTTAAGGAGTTATTATTCGAGGATGGTGATTTACACTCCGATGGAACGGGACGTGAGCGTAAATTCAAATGGAGGAATATAGGTATGAGAGCACACGTACGACTTTTTGTTTCCTATCTGTTGAATAATTGCAATTTTTTTTAATATGGCAGACGATTGATTATTCGAAACTATTTTCTATTTCAATATATTCTGTAATATATTATATATATGATTTAAATTCTCAAAACATTTGATACACGAAGTTTCAATATGTGCACAACTTTATAACACGTTGTAATCTTTTTATTAGATAAATTAGGAAGTAGTATTGAAACACCACAAATGTCTGATGAAAACGATGGCTGGGTCGACGTGCAAGAAGATGAGGAAGAAGCAAAGTGGAGTAAACTCAGATACGAAAGGGACAAATTTCTTGAGGAAAGAATGGTACAACGTTATTATATATATATGTGTGTGTATGTGTGTGTAACAACAATCGCATGCATTTAAAAAATATATGCTTATATAGAGGACATCTTGTTCATTTATAGAAATGCTTAAATAACGAGATCGAAGACGAGTTGTGCGACAGTCAAATTTTTAAACTCGGACTAAAAGCAGTTAGGAAAATGAAGGATAATGAGTCACAAAGGCAAGATACTTCTCTCGACAAAGCAGATTCTATCGAAAATATGGAACCGATTATGCCACGGAATATAACGGATCTCTTGAATGGACCAAATATCGGAAAGAAATCCCAAACGATATATGTAAGATCAATTTATTAATGGACCAAATAATTAGTGAAAAAGCAACATGTGTTGTCGCATTTCATGAGCGAATGAATAAATCGCTCCATTTATGCTTGTATGATTGTGTATTTTACAGAATATTATAAAAAAACGTTCGCTCTTGACTCGAGGGGAAGAGTCGTTAGCAAGGATAGCTTCATTGGCAAAGCAAGGTGATTCTGCTTTTCACTCGGTAAATAAGAGAAATTTTGTCTTTCCACATATCGATCAAAGCACAGATGATACACATAAAAAAGAGAACGAAACAGCAGAAGAATTGGACTTGCAAATTAAGGTACATAATTTAATTTAATATTTTATAAGGTATATAATTTAATTATGTTAATTTGAGTCGTAAAATGCATTGCTTACTTATTCGATCTCTATATGCTTTCATTGAAAGAAATTTGTATATTTTAACGAGTGCTTTCTTTTTCTAGCCTGGAAAGAGAAAGATGATGTCAAAGATGGTGTCGTCAACATCGAAAAAGAGGCGAAAATAAAGCTGTTCTCCGCGCGTAGAAGAAAAGTAATTTCTATTTTATTGATTAATATTTTAAGACTACTGTTGTTTTTTTAACAAGTAACATTTAATATAAATTTTATATGTAGAAATGAAATGACAATAATACCTATTTTCTCGTTAAGCCATTTTTAAAAGTTTGTTAAATGCATAAGAATGTTAATGATGATGATCAAATGCCTCATCTCTTATATCTATAAATAGCAAATATATACAAACAACAATTGGCACAACAAAGAAAGGAATTGATTTCTTTAGAGAAAGTGTTGTACGACTTTCCTTTCTTGTTTTTATAAAAAATGATTTCTTGACGACTATGCTTTTACAAATACTTGTCTGTTCAGAGTCACATCTTTCTATTCTTTATACAATTTTTAATTACATTTTTAAATTCATATAATCATGATTATTATATTAGGTTTTGTAAAGGTAGAAAAATACGCGAAGATACATGAATATAAATGGTATCAAAGATACATAGACCAAAGACATAAGAAAGGAAAAACATATGTATATTTTACATGTCTTTTTCACTTCAGATATCGTTTCTTTTTCTTTAGAGATCTGTTTTATTATATTATTGTCTTTGGCTGTGTAAGAAACATAACTACATTCGACGGCGACATTTAAATGATTATTGACATGTGGTAACGATATTTAACATATTTAACGAACACATAAAGAATGAATATTAACAATGATTATTTTTCTAATGTCGAGAAATGTCATGTGAAATCGATTTGACTTTTTGCTTTGACAATTTATCGACTGCTCGGTCATATTACAAACTCTTTTTCAACATTGTTTCAGTGTCGGAAATTTGGATTATCCGTCTGCCATCCTTTCGCATTTGGTCCAAACTGATATACCAATCTTCGACCAAGTACTGGTAGAAATATTTGGCTTTTGTAATAGTACCTGAAAAGCATCATTTTTTAAAAATAATTAATGAATACGTATTTAAATTACTTCTTAGCATATTGAAAATTTTATTTTTGTTACCTCATAGCTCTACTGAGCTTTTCGTAAGTCATCTTTGTATTTCCTTTCCGTGAACCCCATCGTTTTGCTACTTCATCGCTCTTTACGAAACGAAATTTAGCTTGCGAGTAGTCTTCCCAGCAAATTAAACTCGGACATGTTTCTCTGTTACGTAGTAAATCTCTAATAAATTCCCACAACTTTCCTTGACTGGCGGCTGTAAGTAGTTTACTCGTGTAATTCAATGCGCTTACATGCATTTTTCTCTATACGCCGAAAAATATTTCGCAGTTATACTTACGATTTTTTTTCGTCTTCAATACCCTGGGTGTGCCAGGCAACCGTTTGGTTGCAATTTCGATGCTATTATCCGATTCCGCATCTGGAAACAAGCACGAAAATTGTAAAGGATAACGGATCAGTCATTTTCTAAAGTTATTATTTTCTTAATAATTTACCGGATATATTACTAGAATTGACTCGTGCGTACTCGTCTTCCGATTGCGGTTGAATGGTATCGAACGATGGCACTGCACAAAAAATTTGTACTTTAGACTCGTAGCCTAATTTTCATTTTGCGTCATTACTTTACGTCGCATTACTTTAAGGGGATTACAACACTAGAGTCCAAAGAAAAAAGCCAATCTTCGGTGATTTTTTTTCAAGAACATAATAAACGTAAATGAATATCTGTTCATTCCTATTTATTCTCTATACATTGAAGTATAAAAAAAATTTTTAATGAATTTTTTCTCAACAAAATGGCGGTGCCAGAGTCTTTGATCCTAAGTGCGGAAGTCGCCCCACGAGCGGAAACAAAGCTCCCTCATCCTTTGAGTTGGAACAAAAACCAAAGATTTTTGAAAAATAACATTTTCTTTCGAACTACATACGGATTTCGTTTCCGTCCGTGGGGCGACTTCCGTAAAGAGGCACTTTGGTTCCTAAGGCTCTGGCGCCGCCATTTTGTTGAGGAAAAATTTATAAAAAATTCTTTTTATACTTCAATGTATAGAAAATAATAAGGATCAAACAGATTTTTATTTATGTCTATTATATTCCTAAAAAAATCACCGAAGATTGGCTTTTGTGGGGACTCTAGAGTGTTGCAACCCATTGCTATCGTGAATATCGATATTGTAAAAGTTATAAAAAGATGAGAATTGATATTTGTCGAAGGATCTGTCGTTAAATTGAGTTTGGAATTTCCGACATCTATGAACACATTACGTCAATGGTATGTCTACGTACAAAGGTTTGATATACGTTGCGAGTGAAGATCGTACAATCGGTTCCCATACACAGGATCGTGGTTGATGAAATCTTGCCGCGTAAAAGTAACGATCTCTTTCCCGGACACGGCGAGGCTGTGCTGAATAGAACTGTAAGGTTGACCTATATACGACGCCGCTGACATAAGCCAATTTATTGTTTCCTCTTGACACCAGCTTCTGATAGGTTTGTCGGACCATCCGGTGCCGTCGATCTCCTCGCTTTCATCACCTTCATCGAAAGGACATCGTAAAGATCAGATCTGTCAGGCAATTCCTGTTCGATCCGCTGTCTGCACGTTTAAAACCGTAAATATGTTTCGAATGCAAAACGTTTCTTTTAGATCGATCGGACGATTAAATGCTAAAGCCGGTGCGGTTTCCCATAAATCGATGCAACACGTCAATGTTAAACAGTCCCGGGAAACCCCCACCAGCGACTATCGCTACGTCGGCAGTCGCAGACCAATAGTGAGTAGCAGACTCGAATCTTCGTAAGTCGCTATAAGCAAGCAAGAAAATGGAAAAGATAATGGATTAATCGTCTCCTGAAGCTACTTTTTTTTCTTAATAATTTGCCAGATTCGTTGCTTGCTTCGTGACGAAAATCGCGAGAAGGCGTTAGAGTTATTGCTTTACAGTGATTACAGATACAAGTTTGCTTTATGATACATTATAGTCCATCTCTGTCGTTAAATGTTTCGCCTCGAAACGCAATAACGAGACACGTAAAGCGCATATATGCAAACACGGGGGAAAAAACCAGAAAAGTGCAAAACAAATGTTTCAACGCTCGAAATTGATCTTTTATACATTTCTTTTTATCGAAATTGATGAAGAGAGGAAGACTCAAACGTGTTGATTCGGTGATGGGAAAAAAGTTGAAGATAATTTCGTCCTGTAATCTCGCAACCGCGAAAGGACGCGTCCACTCCCTCGCACGATCGAAATTGATATTTTTCTTTCTACTTTCTTTATGCATTACCGAGCGAACATTTCTTCTTGGCGGGCTCGCAACCGCGGCTTGCTAAGAAACTGCTTCGTCTGGGAACCAAGGAGTCCATGTCCAAGAGCAAATGGTCGTTCCCATCTTCGTGTAAATTAATAAACGACGGATACATCTGGAATCATAGGATTTGAGATTTAACACAATACGGCATACATGTAGCGTACTGCTCCGTTTCTGTGTGTACATACAAAAAAAAGGAGCAAATTGGAAATTTGCAAAATGCAACATCAGCATTTTGGTAAGTTGTCTATTCAATTTTTTTTTATTTTAAAGGTGCAAATTGGAAATTTGCACATTGCTTCCTCAACATCTGGACTATTTTTTTATTTTAAAGGTGCAGATTTTAAATTTGCAAAACGCAGCATCAGCATTTTGGCAAGTTGTTTTTTATTTATAAGGTGCAAATTGGAAATTGCAAAATGCAACATTAACATTTTGGCAAGTTGTCTATTCAAATTTGGCTTCCTCATAGAGGAAGCTTTGTGAGTTAATGTGCAAATTAAAACTTTGGACATTGCCCATTCTAACTTGTAAAAATGCAAAATGGAAATTTAGACATTACTTCGTCATCATGAAGGCAAGTGATTATTAAAAATTTGGGCAACCTCATAGAAGAGGCTTTATGAGTTAAGGTGCATTTTGAAAATTGCTTACTCCAGAATTTTTATTTGCACACAAAGCTTTCTCTATGAGAATAATATGAATTTTTCAATTATTATAAATTGGCTTTATAATTATGTCTTCAAATTGTCATGCAAATTTAAAGTATTTCCGTGTTATAACTGAAAAATTGTTTGAAACTTGTACGTCGAAAAAGTGCATGTTAATGCGGTCGAGAATGACACGTTTAAAATAGCGCTATTGAGAACCACCCGACATAATCGAGCTTGAAAGTTACTTTCAAGAAGAAAGAAATTTTGCAATTCTAAGCGTAATTTTTCTGTAACTATATAGAAATAAAATTCATACTGTAATAATATGAATAGTGACAGATGCCCAGTGAGAAATAATTCGTCGATCGATGTCGAAACGATGTCAAAACGACGTCAAAATGATGCTTTCGATATGACTCGAAGAACGTTCGAAAATCGCGTTCGAGCCACAGTATAACCAGTATGCCCACTCGCTCTTTTGTTTCACGTTCGCGCCGATCCGTACTGCGCATCCGACATGTCTAGTTATGACCAATCACAGGATTTTTGTAAGTGTGTTAGTGCAAAGTCGGTGTGACATTGAAAAATTTGCAGTGTTGACGAATAACGCGTTAATACTTTTATACGTTGGAGCAAGTAATTACATTAATTACTTTTATTAGAACATTTTTTTCATAGGCCATTTCCATTTACAATAAATAATGTACGTTAGTTCGTACGCGCCTTTCCTGGATACGATCCTGAAAAGGGCCCAGGCACTTTTAGCCGTTGATATACTGTTGGAGCGATTAAAAACATGGCGGAAAATTGAGAACGCCCAGATCAAAGGTGCCGACAGAGAGTGGGCATACTGGTTATTACTGGCCGCGTTCAGCAGGCACAACTGTTGAGTGAGCGCTCAATGATTTCTTAACATGATTGGCTAGATCTGAAAGTATTAACCAATCATACTGAGCGCTCAATGATTTCTTAACATGATTGGCTGGATCTGAAAGTATTAACCAATCATACTGAGCGCTCACTCAACAGTTGTGTCTGCTGAACGCGGCCACTGTGTTCGAGCGCCGCGGTGAATCCGTTTCGAGGCGACGCCGACAGGTGGCCGCCGGTCCGCGAGAGCCTCTTGGGTCACGCGCGTTTCGGCGCGCGCCTCTCGTGTCCGCGCGATCCGCGCCAATCGCGATTATGGCGCTCGCCAGATGAGAGCGGAGCAGTGTCGCGCTGGGGAACGATCGTTTGAGCGGCGGACGGCGATTTTTCACGAGGTAAGGCCCGGCGGACGCGGGGCCTCGGTCTCCTCGCCGTTATTCCGCCGCGGCTCGGCGGCGCCGATTCGGAGGCGCCGAGGCGTGGAGCCCGCGAGCTGCCCGACTGTCGCGAGTCGCGGGGACGCGCGAGACACGGCCCCGTCCTTTGCCTCCAGCCATACCTCAAGTACAATAATAGATTTGGCTGGAACCTGCACAGAGCCTGATTAAATAAATAGTATTGTGTCTCTCGGTGTCTCGCGGACGGGCGCCACCTCCCTTACGTCGCGATCCTCGCGCCCCGCGATGTAGATCCGTCGTCTCTGCCTGTCTCTCGAATCGTGCGGAGGAGAGAAGCCCCTTTCGCTCCCTGCGCCTTCGTGTCTCTTGTAACATTTAACCTTTCACCCCGCACGGCGAGGGGGATCTAATTGTTACGCGCCTCGTTGTCCGGGCGAGCTGTAATGTCGTTAGGTGCGTACGAGTAAGTGCAGAAGACGTGAACCGAGTGTCTCGCGCGCTAAAGTAAGGCTGTGATGGCAGAGAACGATCCGTAAACGCCCTGAGCGGAAAGATTGTCGTTTACGGTTCCGTTGTAAGACTTAAGTCGGTGTCGGAAGTGAACGGGCAAACAATTGTCGCAGACGTATGTCGTAAGCGTGTGTCGTAGACGTATATCATAAATATGTGTGTCGTAGACATATATCGTAAACGTATGTCGTAGACGTATATCCGTTGCATCGCGAGGCGACATACAACAATTCTTTGCGCGTTTACTTCCGACACTGACTTACGACAATCTTTCTGCTCAAGCCCCAAGGGTCAGAGCACAAAGCAACGTAGTATCTTACGACAAAGGCGCGAGCCTGAACGTAAGCTTTGGCGTAAATGTAACGTCATATGTAGTTGGAGGTAAGTACCCACACAGCACAGAAAGATTGCAAGAAGATTGCAGAAATGTTACATTGCAAGATTGCAATATTGCAGCAACGTTGAAAAATGTCCGCCCTCAGAGAGATTGCAGTGCAACATTATAGCAATGTTGCAGTGCAACATTTTTGAAATAATTTGTTGTGCGCAAGCAGAGAATTTACTAATTACATATACATCCGGGCCTTTTTCAATACACAGCAAGCTGTTGCGAAGCAACCTAAGGAGATTATGTTGCTTTGCAATAGATGGAGATTGCGAGCAACGTCGCACTGATCAAGTACTTAATAATTCGCCCATTATTAGTATCAACAAAAATAACATTATAAAATTCTCGTAATTAGAAAATTTTTGAAATAGAAAATATATTATTTTCATTATTTTGGAAACATTGCTGCAATATTGCTATCGTAAGTTTGCAATTTTATATCCCTGCAATATCTCTGCAAGATTGCAACGTTTCTGCAATGTAACTGCAACCATCTGTGCTGTATGGGTACAACATAAACCAAAGCTTGTGCGCTGATCTACGTTTACGCTTACGTCTTTGTCGTAAGCTATTACGTCGCTTTGTGCTCTGACCGTTAGAAGTCAGAACTATATGTCGGTCTGGATGAAATCCAGAAAGAAAAAGGACAGACATAGTTTTGACCTCTGACTGACGACTAACATTGCAAGACCGGTCCCAAGTCTGTCTTGTAGACGTAAGGCAATAAGGTGTACAATAGACCTTCACGACCCAAGTTTTCCTCTGCAGTCTTAAGCGTTTACGGATTATCGTCCTCTGCCATCAGCCTAATCCTTTGTCGCTACGACCTTTCGTTCCTCCGTGAGTGTACAATTTCGCGCGAAGGAAATTACGTGAGGATTATGTGTCTCTCTCACGTTTAATGTACTTCCTTTGTTATGCAGTCGAGACTCAATCCCCGATAACTCCCTCTGCTATGTGCGAAACGCAGTGTTTTAATGTAGAACCCTTTTCCTTTCTACAGCAGGCAGCGACATGGAAGGCCAACAGTTCTGTTTACGGTGGCATAATTTTCAAAATACTCTCTTGAGCTCGCTCCCGAAGTTGCTCGACGGAGGTCATCTGACAGACGTTACGCTCAGCGCCGGCGGTGGACATATTCACGCTCATAGAATCATACTCTCGGCTTGTAGTCATTACTTTAAAGATCTCTTCAAGGTATTTATACGAAATAAAGTGTCTCGATTACGACGTTGAACAGTTATGGCAAATGAATAGCGTGTCGCTTCGTCGATGACACAACAGAGACGTCAATTTCTCAAATCTTTTGTAGCGAGGTCCGTTCCAAGTGTTGTATTAACGTCGAGTCTTCGACAAAACTATTTTTGTCGATTCCCTGCTTGTTTCTTTTCTTACAAGTTGTAACTTGATGGTATAAGAGGCTGGTACTACATTTGTGTTATATATTGTCGTACGATAAACGTAATGCCAGCCTAAGAATGGAAGTGGGATTGTTAATTTTATCATTTAAGTGAGCTAGATTTAATGGCTCTCTAAATTATTATTTCAAGCTGCGAAGTCGTTATCGTTTATGTATATTGAATCGTACCTTAAACTTATACCGAGATGAAAACTTGACGAATGAATTTTTAGAACTTGAGCTCCTTACAACATCCGGTCATTGTGCTGCCAGGCATGGAGTATGCAAATCTGTGCGCTCTGGTCAAGTTTATGTATAATGGAGAAGTGAATATTTATCAGGAGCAATTACCGGCACTTTTAGCTATGGCTAACACATTGCACATTTGTGGATTAGCTGATATGGCTGGGGTAAGTGTTTTTCTCTTACTGCTAAACGACATTAAAGAAGTATAGAAGCCATTTTTAAGTATAGAAAAGCTTACGTTGCGTAAAGAGAAGAATTGTGTAACACTCGCTGTATTTACATTGTGTTTCCTGAATGTATTGTACCTCTTTATTTTTAGCCTGTAATTTATATTTTTTAATCAGCACTTTAGGCGTCATATAAAAGTTTGCGAAATTTACAGTACGTCTAATTCTTCGCCTAACACGCAACGAATGATAAAGATACGCAGAACCAATTATTGCAGAATATCTTATTTATTTATTCCGGATGGATATCACGTTTTTTCAGTCGTTTAATTTCCGAAATGTAGTTACTTGCATTTAAGAATTATGAAAATGATTTTCATCGTCATTATTATTCAAAGTCCGGCCAAGTATATTTGCAGCCTCGCTAATTTATGTATGAGATAACGTTGGTAGCTAAATGTATAACGATTTTACTACGCTATAATATATCCGAAAATAAGGGCTGCAGTTTTCTTGTTATTATATTCAAGGTTGGGAACGTTACCTTAAAAAAGTAAACGCGTTACCGTTACTTAGAAAGTAGCGATTCATTACTTTTTTCGTTACTTTGTCGAAATGCTAAAGTAAAATGTTGGATTAAAATTACATTATTATTACTTAATAATCAATATTAAAACTTCAAACTAGTTTCTATATAGCAAGCCATCATACAGAATCGAGACATCGATAAATGCTTACAGCGCATTCTCACGTGTCATTGACTTCCGGCGCTCAATATCGGAATATTTTTGCTCAATCAAGAATAATGCGCGTGACCAGCGCACGATCTGTTGAACATGTAAAAGATAATAGGGAACTAAAGTAACGATAAGAGTAACGGCTGAATTCGTTACCGTTACTGTAAAAATGTAACGACGCTACCGTTACCGTTACGGACATGAAAAAGGTAACGATCGTTATCGAAAAATAGTAACGAAAACGGCAACGGCGTTACAAGTAACGCGTTACTTCCCAACCCTGATAATATTGACCCTCAAACACCGCAGTCGCTACCTTCGAACACCACTGGGTTGGTAAGCCCAGTGATTTCTTTTGCTTAGGTCTCGGGCTATAAAATAGCAAATAAAGCTAATTTCTTTTTCAATCGACTCCAGCCAGTGATCCACGAGAATGCGTAGATAAAAATGCCGTGCGTTTCAAAATCGGACTGGGTTAGCGTAACCCAGTGTTGCGGGTTTGAGGGTTAATGGCGTGGTTTTCTTAGTACTTAAGGTAATTAGCATGAATAATATTTCATCCTCTTAATACGCTTGTTCTTAAACGAAAACTTTTGATTGCTTATAACGAAGCATGCGTTTCTTACGCGCAGTTACACGAAAATACGATTGCCCTTAATAACTCTTGCTATTCCTTGCGAATCACAAATACATCTGTTGCAAATTTGCACAAAATAACTATTGTTGATACACCCAACAATATACAGCCGGTATGCAATATACATACAGCCGTACGAAATTTACGTAACCTTTTTTTTTTCATTAATAAGTTGCATCATTTTAAATCGCAATGCATTTTTCCTTTCACACATTCTCTCTCCCTTTTTCTATTAACATTGATATACAACTGTTTATGCATTGTAATATTTAATTAATAGTATTTGTACACTCAATAAGCTCATAAATAATGTTGCTTCTTAATGGAACATGTCGGTATATTATTTTCCAATTTTTTTGAACTATAACACTCTTTGTATATTAAAGATATAATCTTAATATGCGATAGCAGTAGGTGTTGTAAGCATTTATTAGAGCTGTAAGCGAGTCTATTAAGTAGCATTTGTCTTATCTGTAAATCATGATATAAATTCTGTATACCACAGCATATTGTACATACTATTGTAAATGCTATCCTCGTAACATGCATGTCTGATATCAATATACTTGAGAGAAATTGCAGAATTGCCGCAATACCGTCGCAAATATACTTTTACAAAGAACGTAGACAATGAGTCTCTTTCGTATTCATTCAGCAGAACGGAGAACGAGGCAAAAAGAAAAATTCACGTTCGCTTGTTCCTCTCACTTAATCTCTTTATATTACCCTGATCGTGTTGTTTTGTTCAGGTTACTTAAACACATTCACTGTCGTTCCTCAAGAAGTACCTCACGAAGGAATTATACCGCTACACATATTATGTTCGTACATGCATCGAAGGAACGATAATGAATAAAAACGATATCCACGAGATCAAGATCGTTGTGTGTGTTGCAACTAAATGCAAGTGGATGCATCCCATGGAACCTTACCCCATAGAATGACTTTACAGGTATATCTAAAATAGCTTCTTCCACACATGAATCTCTAAATTACTAAAACTATGTATTACCGAGATCAGAACGGCGATTTTATACAACACTTATGTTTTTTTTTCTCCGCAGTACAATAATAATGCTTAGCAGTTTAGTCAAGTGTGATGATAACAAACGTTTAGCACTAATTTGTCAATTCCGAAGACATTATGCGTAGCTGCAGAAAGAAAAGGACAGAAAACGCATGAAAGCTTAGAGATAAAGCAATTTTTGTAAACGGATCTCGGATATAGTCGACGATCCTCGATTCTTATGTGCTAAACAGAATTCATTAACAACTCTTGACTAAATGCTCTTTTTATTATGAAAGATTAGATATTTTAGGAACACTTGTTATTGTTTAACAAATATGTAATTGTAGGACTATTAATGCCAACCGGAAGAACACAATATTTTAGAAATTATCATGCTAAATATCCTTAAGTAATACCATTAATATGTCCTGATATTGATTTCAAATAAATACGAATGAATTAAACAAAAATATGTATTAATGCGCAATGCATAACCTGTTGTATAATATAATACATATAGAATGTGTTTAGCTTATTTTCTTGAATTTTGAAAGATACATTCATCGTCGCCATCAATATCCGCACTTTGCAAAAGTTAGAGAATACGTTTCATTGCAAGTATCGTAAGCGAATTGCATTCTCATATAAATATTTATAATAGTATTTACCTTGGTATTATTGTAAAACCTAACATACCTTTAATATAAATGCATAGACGATAAAGTATATGACGCCGCATAGTTAATACACTCTTAGATCATTTTTTTTCTAAAATGATTGTCTTTAATGGTGTTTTCGATGGGAAAGTATAATTATTTAATGTAATTTACGTGATTATGCGTGTCTTCTTATTTCAGAAGAATCCGAGACAGGATAACGGCTTGTACGTGCAATCGTCAGTAGTGCATTCTCAGGAAGGACTGTCGAACGAAGAGATGATAACGGAGTCGAAAGACATTATAACGGCCGGATCGTCAGAATCGGCATCTGTACCGTTGCCTAAAGTAATGGATAATTTAGAGGACGAAGAGCCTAGCAACGATCAAGAAAGTATACCGTATTGCGTTAAGACGAAGCCTTATTACTCCATAAACGCCAAGTTAAACCAGAGGGAGAAAACGTCTGTTCCTGTTAACGTGTCGGCTAACAAGTATATCGATAGAGGCTACTCAGAGAATATAGCGGACGAGGCAACGTCGATCGTGGAGGATCAAGTCACGCCTATGGAGGACGTGAAGCCACCGCCGGCTGTGTGGGACGCGAGTTTCAAGTTGCTCGCGGCGTCCGCACCTAGTAGAACTTCCCAGACTTACAACAAGTCCAGTGTCACTTGTCTTATCTGTGGTAAACAATTGAGTAATCAGTACAACTTGCGTGTACACATGGAGACGCATAGCAATAGCTCGTACAGCTGCACATCGTGTTCGCATGTGTCACGATCGCGAGATGCTCTCAGGAAACACGTGTCTTACAGACACCCAGTAGCTTCCTCTCAAAAACGTCCGCGGTATAGTACGTCAAAGCCGTCAATACTGTGATGGTAAAGTCACTCTACTGTGTTACTCTATATAGACACTTTAACCCTCGCTAGGATACCTCTCTCTTACACTGAATCTTTCTATTAAAAGTTCAAATTTAAATTGAGGAAAGAGAAGGAAAGAGATTAAAACAAAATATTTTATTAAATGTATTGAAAATAATAGAGCGTTGTTCTAGGTATGTTGAATTAGAGAATAATTTAGCAACAAAGTTCATAGAATGAACACGCCCACCAATGAATGGTGTGGATTGCGAACATAGTTGAATTTGTAAAAGCAGCACTCCGGACTGATTAATGGTAAGACAAATCATAATAACATCCTCGATAAGTGTACAAAGTGTGATCATGTTCCTGAAGACTTTTAGTGTTCGAATTGTTATCGCTTTCTTGTTATTGTTACATCGTTTTAATAAAGACAAGTTAGATAAGTCGTGTGATTCTTAGTGCAAATGCAATATCTCTACATATATGCGAAAATAAAGCCGCGGCGCGAGAGCCTGCGGTCTTGGTTATATGGGATGTGAATTATTCTACTAATAAAGTCGATAAAAAAGGTGCAAGAGAGATTGCAATATAATTTTTTAATATCATATATCAAGAATTGTATTAAAAAATAATATACAATATTCGTAGACTACGAAATAAATAAAATGCCTCCAAAATTGAGTTTCCTTAGAAGTGGCAATAAATTCTTCCAAAAGTTAATTATATCTTTTCTATACGCCATATTTTAGTATTGCAGTCCTGTCCGACGGAGATTAAAGTTTCCTCATCCAGCCAGACCAAGCGTGTTATTTGACTCTGAGGATGAGCATCTAAAACACATAAATGTTTACTGCAAATGCACTTACAAATGAGAATTTGTTACGCTTACTTTTGATGATGGTATGCTTTGCTGGATTTGTCACGCTCCAGATGATGATGGTGGTGTCAAGACTACCACTCGCAACCATGTCAGAGTTAGGAGACCATGCGACAGAATTTACTCTTGCATTGTGGAAGCCCCATTCTCTGTTGTGTGCAAGCTGCAAGTCAAATCAATATCTTTTACATTTTATCTTGAAATTATTTTGAAATTGTTTTTGTGCGTACACAGCTATTTAGTTTTATTTAAGTGCTACTCACCCTCTGTTGATCCAATAAGCATAATAATAACAAGCCATTAATAGCAATTAATTCATTAAAGAAAGCATGATTATTTTATGCTTAATTACTGACACAATTCTAAATTATTTTTGATATCACCTTGTATTCTGGTACGGCATACAGTATGACTTTTCTATTTGCATCACAGGCAACTAGATATTTATTATCGGGACTATACGAGGCATCCGTAACTGGGCCCAGGTGTTCTAGTTCAGTCTTTTGAGTTAATGTAGTATCCGCCAACTCGTAGATATAAACCTATACACAATTTGTACAAAGATTGATAAAAGTCTGAATCAACTTTTACACTACAATTTTAACTTAGGTCCTTAAGATATAAAATCAATTAGAAAATGAAGAGGCCGTTTAGGACCGGGCATAGGTGTAAGTAGCCAATTAAATTAATAAGTGAATCCATATACCGTATTCTTTCCAACTTATCCTGCGCGCCAGTTACATACCAGTCTTATAACACAGGTTAATCCCCGTAAGTGAAAGTGTTATCGTCAGTGAATTCACGTTTATAAATTATTTTAATAATGCTATACATTAGCATCTAATATGATAACCCCCCTCCCCCTTTATTTAAAATTCTTATTGCGAAAATTATTACCCCAGCCAGGATTCGAACCTGGGACCTCCCTCAATCCGTGACGGGCGTCTTAGTCAGCTCGACCACTGGGGCTGTGATAATATTGTTCGCAATAACATATATAAACTTTGGAAACGCTCTCTAGGCCAGCGTGTGTAAATACTACAATTTTAACTTAGATCCTTAAGATATAAAATCAATTAGAAAATGAAGAGGCGCGCAGGATAAGTTGGAAAGAATACGGTATATGGATTCACTTATTAATTTAATTGGCTACTCACACCTATGCCCGGTTCTAAACGGACCTTTTCATTTTCTAATTGATTTTATCAACTTTTACATTTTTTGTATACTGTATAAGAAACGAACTTTATTATCAGATGTGGATCCAACAGCTACGTCTCCGGTTTCTTGATTAATTGACACGCACGATGGCTCGTAATTAATTGATAAACTCGACAGCTTTTTACCATCTTGTGTAACCGCAATCTGCAAAGTGTATTACCAATTTAACATCATTGTTATGCGAAATTACAAAACGTCCACAAAGATGTTTACCGCTTTTTTGAATATATTATATTTAGCAAATTTAACATAAAAATATTTTTACATGTTTACAGCAGCACTAAAGCCTCATCAACAATATGCTTTTTGCGTCTAAAAACATTCTATTTTATATAAACAAATCGAGACGTTTAAAAACTTTGTCGACAAAGTACGATTGTACGATATATGTATAATGTATAATTTATTAACTTTCACAAAGTTTTTAAACGTATTTATTGGCTATAAAATAGAATGTTTCTAGACACAAAAGAGCACATTGTGGATTAGACTTACGTTGATTTTAAACTTGCCAACTATCTTCAGATTAGATATTATAGATTTATTAAATGTGATAGTGTTATAAATAAATTTATCTTTGCGAAGTGTGGGCATCTTATACGACCTACCTGTCGAACTGAAGCAACCACAGCTATATCGTTATATATATCCAGACCTCGTGGTTGCGAATCCAATTTTGTCACAGCGGTCTCCGCGTATGCATTCGTCGCGATATCGACTGACCTTAAAGTGTCGTCGATGCCGGCCGTATAGAGCAAGTTACCCGTGGCCTTCATCCCGTTAATTTGATTACCGTGACCGTGCCCTTGTACACGATCATTCTCCCCTGTCTCCGCATTCCAATTGGTAATATAGCCGTCGTGAGAGCCGGTATAAATCGTACTTCTATCAGGACTTAGTGTTAGCACCGTTATTGGTTTGTTATGACCCTGAAAAGTATTACAATTAGTACATTGGAAAAGGATATAAAGAACGGTTCATCAGTTTGTGAACTTTGAAAGGGATTTAATCAATAGAGGAATTACCTTTATTATCTTTATAGGCTTCTGAGGATTGTCGACATCAAGATAGTTGATGAAGCCGCTAAGTGACACGGACAATAAATGGTTTCCCTGCCATAGACAGCTCACCTGGAAACAAGAATTATTTTAATTTATTGTCTGTCGTTTTATATCTTTTTAAACGGACTGTACGAGTTACAAACTTGTTGATCGTCGACCGTCGTTCCCATATTGAACTCGGTAATTAAAGAACGTGTTTCTACATCCCACAGTTTACAAGTTTTATCTCCGGAGGCAGTTAATAATTGTTTACCATCGGGCTTCCATGCGACCTGTAAATGTAAATTCGTTACTCGACAAATTACAATTTGCCATATTTTTCTGTCACATCACATTACGCCAAAGTTAGATCACGTACTCCGTAGACTCCACCTTGGTGTGCGGGGGATCCCACTTCCCCAACAAAATCGGAGGTTGTTCCGTCATATATAAATACTTTCCCGTCGAATCCACCGGAAGCAAATAGATTTCCGTCAGGCGAATAACGTACGGCTTGAACGAAACGCGTATGCTCCTGCTTCGTCATCCTAGGTAAAGTAATGAATCATATGACATGTAATGAGTCACGTGAGTGTATGTGAAGCTAGCGTCTCATTTCGTGGAAACTCATTAACTATTC
>NW_011966998.1:9306-17233 GCF_000949405.1 Vollenhovia emeryi | reverse complement strand
GACCAGAACTATGTGTTTAATGTATCAGGAACTCTAGAACTATTCTAAAAGAAGCCAGAACTCTCAATAGTTAATGAGTTTCCACGAGATGAGACGCTAGCTTCACATACACGTCACGTGAGGAATTAGAAATCCTAGTTTTAACGCGGATAAAATTGCGCGTATGTACATACTTAAATTTGAATGGAGGGCCTTCGAATACGCCGATAGTATTATCCTCGCTTCCAGTTATTAATCTAAACGGTCTAGCCGACCTAAAGTCGCACGAGTTGATAGATTTACTCTGACCAGAGATCTCGCCCACCGACGTCCCTGTTTCTGCCATAAAGACATGCCCGAATCTAAACAGAATCGTTAACAAGTTAATATCACGTCTCTAATTATTTTGATCCTTCTTTAGTGGCGTATCTTCTACGCATTCTAGTGAGCAAAGTATACCTTTCTCTTCCTTCTCCGACCACAACCATGCGCTGACTATCCGCTGACCAAGCGATGTCTTTGATGGGTCCGCCAATAGGTTGAAATTCATTTTTTAATATATGCTCCTTGTTAACTGTATCCCAAATACGCACTTTACCCGACTGATCTGAAATTAAATTACGCACCATTGGTCTCTTCGTATATCAAAATTAAGTATGGAAAAATCTTCAAGTAACTGAAAATCAAAATCGATGGAATAAGGTGTAGGAGACGCGACAGCGTGTTAGTGTCTAAATAATTTTAATTGTAAATTTATTGTGAAAAATATTACCCGAGTCAGGATTTTCTCGCAATAAATTTACAATGAAAATTAGACGCGGCTCTTAGTTTTGTGATTTCTTCAAATTTGTGCTTAAAACATCTGAACCTTAGGAATTTTATTAATTGAAAACCTCTGTAATATAATATCACAATATCACGTACCTCCCGAAGCTATGTAAAAACCGCTAGGAGAATATTTGGCAACGTTCACAGGGCAAGAATGTTCCGTATAAATGTCCGCGATTGCTGGATTCTGCAATGTTTAGAGACAAACTAGTACATCCCTGGACAATAAGTAAACATTTGTTGCAGCATGGAAACTCACGTCAATATTTCTAATGATAACACTGTTACCATTGGTGTATAAAAAGTTTTTTCCTTTAGGGTCGCCACCTAGTACAAGAGGTTGTCCCCTTTGGGTCCTCGGCAGTGTAGCAAATATATATTCTGTAATATAAAAAACCAAGAAACTATCAAGCAAAAGACAGTAGAAGACTATCTGGAAACATCTTCAAATAAATTAGATATTCGGGTAATACACGAAATAATCGGACAGTCAATGAACATTCTTCACAGAGTGAGTATTGATGTCTCATATTAACATTGTAATATTAAATAAAGAGAAAATTTTTAAGTTACAGATTCTCTAACAATCTCAACAGATAAAGCATATCACGTTACTGTTTCGTGCTCTATATTATTTACATATAAAGAATTGTAGATATATAAAAATGGTATATTATAGTACAATATATTATTCGCAATTAAATATATTAAGCCCGGTTTCACCAGCGTTATTTAACTTGAAACTTAGCGTAATTCGTTCTTCGTCTCTTTCCAGTTACTTTAGAAAGAGACAAGTGTGAATTAAACTAAGATTAAAGTTAAACGACGTCTGGTGAAACCGGGCCTTAAACAGTAAATGAGGACAAATGATCGAGTTTATCTGGAAAATATTGTCACACAGGCGCAGAAGAGATCGAGTATCGCGCAAACAACGCATAATACATCCAGGTGCTGGAACTAAAATACTCTTCCTTGATACATTGGCACGGGTCCAGCTCCTAATATTTCAAATTATTTTGAGCGCTAACAAGCTACAGTTTATTCCGCATCACGCTATAGTTCCGGGTGACGTTGTAAAGGAATTTTATAAGCGCGGCAGTAAGACAATTTGCAAAAGAAACGTTAATTTAAGTAACAATACCTTCATTTCAATACAATGCCCTTTTTTCATCTCCTCCTTTCTACAAACATTTCTCTTGATAAATGTAAGAGACAAAAGGTTCCTTATTGCTAGATACTTTTCGCACGTACATATTTTTATTTGATACATAATTACCACAAAATATACATGTGTTTTTACCATTTTCATATCTCACTTCGACCTGATAAGAGTACAATATCATGTAAATCTTATCTGAGGTCTAACTAAACTTTGATACTTGGTATTAATGAGTCATTTTTTTTACTTGTGCTATGCGTGTGCATGTACAGGGTGTATCGCAAGTTTTGACACCCCAGATAACAATTCTTGCGCGCAAATTCTGCTTGTCCGAAGCCTCGTGTCCATGATTCGAAAACTGCGTCCAAGTTCTAGTTCTCGAGAAACGTGCTCTCTAAAAATCGATCAGTAGATTTTCAGTGGAAATTAGCGACTGTTCACTGTTTTCAGTGATAATCCACCGATTGACTTTTAGAGAATGTAACCAATCAATTTGTAGCTTTTTCGTAAAAGATGCAAGTTGATAAGCTACACGTTTCTCGAAACTAGAACTTGGGCATGGTTCTCGGATCGTGGACGCTAGGCTTTGCATGCAAACTCGTATGACATCTGTCTGAGTTTTGCTCACAAGATACGTTTAATCTTTATGTGAAGAATTATTTGAGTACATGATTAACCAATGTAGAACATTACTAGACGACGCTTGGCTGGCAAATTCTAATTCAAGAAATTTATTGCGAAAAGCATTACCTCAGCTAGGATTTGAACGTCGCAACGATTACACGGTATAACAATGAACTTTCCACTAAACCGATTTCGCTCAGAGGGTAATAAATTGACGGTGAACTCAGCCGACGAATTGCCTATTAATTTAACAGAAACCCCCGCGATCCCACGTTAGGGTCCTATCTCATAATAGGAGACTCTCTGTATGTACAATGTTTTCTGGGACGATCTCAACTTTTCGCACAAGTTCAATTAGACCAACTCTCCCACGCATGAAAGTATCTTTGCAACGAAGACTCCAGCGTTGAAGATAAAGTAAAACCCATTCGGGATTGAGCGACAAACTTATCAATTCCTTCGCACCAAGCCACTGCGTTCACACTTTGATTCTGCGAAGGTGGAATCTCCCGATCTCGACATTCTCAACGGGACACCTGCTCCGAGGCGGCCGGAATGAATTCCTGGAGCGCCGGTAACTTTCGAACACCCTGTATACGTACACTGTCATCAACCGTGCGTCCGGCGTGTCGTGTCACACGCGGCACGCGAGTGACAAATGCCTCGGGCCCGGAAGAGCGCGAGATAAACGGGGCAAACAGGCGAGGGCGAGGCCCGCCGAAGTGCGCGAAGGAGATCTCTTCCTCCTTCCGTGGTCCCGGCGCGTCACGACGCCCCGCGATCTCCGGCCGGTGATAAGCAAACCGGGAGACCGCGAAGATGCCGCCTACGTAGCGAGCCGGTGCCGCGACGCGTTTTTTCTCCCCGCAGGCGCGACTTACTCGTTTCGTACGACATCTCGCCGGTGTGCACCCTGTGCCTCTGCGCGCCCAACGATATCTAAACGCAGCCGTGCGAGGGGATCCGGGTGTGCGACGCGAGGATGCGACGTCCACGGCAGGCCTACGTGTGATAGCGCCTCGCGACAGTCGCGACAGCAGTCACCTCCCTCACGCGCAAACAAACACGCGCGCGCACGCACCCACACTCGCGCGCGCGATACTTGTTCCACCCTTCGCCTTACTTGGCTGAAACATGAACGAGGGTGTCGCTAGACGCGTGCGCGTCGCCGACGAGGCCCGACCTTCGTGACCGATGCGCTCGCGAACAGCCCGTATATTGGCCGGAGCGAGGTGATTCAAGAGACTCAATCCCTTCCTCGAGCGTGAACTCGTGAAAGGTGAAAATTTTTACTCGCAAACGCGGCGTTCGTTGATGACATCTTTCGCTTTTCACGAGTTTACGCTGGAGAAGTTTCGTGATCGAGCTCGAGAGCAAAAGGTTCTACACCGTTCCGGCGGCTCTTCATTGGCAGCTCGATCCGCCATGTTTTCCAGATTAATCACGAGGGAAATTTGAATTGTTCACTTGAAGTGATTACTGTTACGGTAGGATTCCTCGGTTGGATCCCGGCCTGCACACTTTCCCGTTAAGGGACATGTCAAAAGTTCAGAACTTGAAGAAGTTTAAGCGCCTAGCGTTGGATTCAGTGTTTAATCACGATAGAGTACATGAATTTCAAGGAACTTCTAGAAATGTTAAGCTGATATAACTTAACAGTTGAGAGGGTAAACTTAAAAAAAGAGTTAAATTATTAACGATAAACGTAATGTAATTTAATTTTCCTGCAGCATAGAATGTTTCAGTTACATCGCAACGGTATGATAGTATGTTTATTATTTGCAATATTACGGTATATTGCATTCTCAAATATAATAGAACTTGTAACACGAATGTTCTTAAATTCTACACTCGCAAGAGACCTGCGATTTTCTTTGCACTTTCTCCCAGCAATATCGTCCTATGATTACCGGTCACCTCTTCTATTCTCACGGGTTCTGTGCAAATCTGAAAAATAATAAAAGGTAAAGTGTACATCTTGTTGAATATAAACGATTAAAACCCATATGAGTAGTAGGGAGTTAAAATATAATAGAATTAATCGCCTTTGAACAAAGTTCATATTTACTGACAATATAACATTTTTGAATCGAGTCTATGCGATGGATTTTTATTCTTAGAGGCGCATATGCACGTTGTAGATATTATATTGTACATATACCAAATTGTTCAATCATCGGACTTTAATTTTTGGAGGTAGCTATTGTCTTACAAGATGCTCGACGTATTTGATTAAAAGTATACCAAAGCATTACAGTGATTATTTAATTTCAAACTTATAATTTATAATACTGCAACCAGTGTTACAAATTACAAAAAGAAAAACAACATTGGGGCTATTGAAGAAGTTTAATAAAGCAGAGGGAACATAAAGAAGATAAATCTCTCACCCTTGATAAATCGTAATCTTTTTCTAAAGATACAAAGGTCTCTGTAGCTTTAATCAATGTGACCGGTCCTTTGATCTTTTTAGTCGGATTATAGCTTAGAGCAGCTGCTAGTTTTTTTAATAAAAGATGTCCAGCGATCTTTAGATCATTCTGTGTAAACGACGTGTCGCCTATCACTTCTATCATCTTGTCAAACATCTCCACATCTGATTTACTCTGTTTCAAAATATCGTACGCCTGAAATAAAACAGCGCAGATTGTAAAACAGTTATACATATACGAAGATAACGATTGCAAAAAATGAAGATGTGTAAAGATACGAGAATAATATTAATATACGACTATTAATTACAAGTCAGCTATTCTGCTAAGGCTCTTAAAACAGTACATTTAAAACTATCTTAAATTACATAAAAATAAATTATAATATGTCGGCTTTTGAATATAACGTGCTTTACACTTTAAACAGGTACCATATGTGCTTTGAATATGTTTCATTATTCGTGCTTTTCCTTATCTCTTTACTTTATGGTAAAACACGACAGATAGAATGGATCAGTTCCATGATACTTACTTGTATGAAACTGATGGTATTGTTAAATTGTATGCTGAAATATGCCAGTGTTTTCATACGCAAGTTGGAAATAATACCCTCTTCCAAGTTATCCAGTCTGCCGACCATTTTAATATGCTGTTGCGCGTATGCCGGTGAACCATCGATTAGACTCAGAACAACCTTCTCTCCAGCAGATTCCAATTGCAGAGTCATTTCGACGGCAACGCAAACTCCAAACGAGTATCCTGCCAAATGGTATGGTCCTTTTTTCTGAAGTTTTCGAACGGTATTGATATAGAATTCCGCTAACTCCGACAGCGTTTCATGAGGCGCCTGCTCAATGCTCTGCAGACCCCATAACGGCCTCTCAAGTTCACTGGCCACATGTTCTAGCGATTTAACGAGACCTTCAATACCATGGACGACGAACAACGGTGGTCCGTTGGAATTCTTTGTTTCTAAGCGAACGAGCACCTCTTTAGGCAGTACCTCGTTGCTCGGCCACTGCATCCGTAGCATGCCCGACGATACATTTGTGTCTACACTCGTGGCCGCGTTCACCGAGAAAGATTGCTGCTGTTTCATTATCGCACCACTGGTCGAAGATAATTCTTGCAGTTTGGCAAAAGTAATGGCACGAATATCACGGGCCGACAGCAGGATGTCAAAGCTCCTCTCGAGAGTCTGTTTGATTTCTGTACTCATCAGCGAGTCCATACCCAGGTCGGCCAAACTATCGTTGGGATTGATCGAATTAATATCTTTGATGCCTAGAATATTGGCAATTGTTGCGATGAAGTTGGACTTGCTGCTGTCATCGGATGCAGATTTATGTTTCTCAGCTAACACTGAGGAAACCAGCACCGGGTGCGGTTGTTGAAGGAATATATCCATCGTCGTGAGGCAACTTGACATGTCTTGTGGTGCAGTGCCGCGCACCACAGTGTCGTATCCCATCGTTTCTAAAGAAATGACAATATCGTAATAAAGAAAATGCGATTGCGAAATGTACAAAGTATTCAAACCGTAAATCTAGAAATAGTATGCAAATTGTGCGTACGTACATTTATTAATATTGTCTCATGTAATCGTGTTCAAAAGGGCACAAACTTAAAGGCATGAGTCAAGATTGAGTTTACAAACCAAAGAAAAAATAAGTAAAGATTTGGAAAAGTTCCGATCCGTTGATTCTGATCTAAAAACGTTACATGTATTACCAATTAGTACGCCAACATCGTTGATGGCACCCCATTGTATGGCGACACCGGGTAAACCATTTGCCTGCCTCTTCTCCATCAGTCTCTCTATGGTCGAATTCGCGAAACTGTAATTGGTTTGACCAATATTGCCGAGACCGGACACCTTGGACGAAAATACCACAAAGTAATCTAGCGCCGGGCAGAGTTTTCTTGACACTGCATCTAAACTCTTTGTTATATCGATTTTTGGCACAGTGACCGTTTTAAAATCGGCTTCCTTCAGATTTTCGATCAGGGCATCGTGCAGTACAGTCGCCAGATTGAATATACCGCCTACTGGAGCTAGACGATTGCTTTCCTGGATTAAGTGCTCGGCACCCAACAACGTCGTAGCATCCGACGTAGAGATCACGACTTTTGCGCCGCCCTCGCGCCAGCGACGCACACACAATGCTTGGTAACCGGTGCGAATACCTGTGCGCGATACGAGAATGATAAATTTGGCGCCGCGGGCGATCATCCAGTTGACTAATTCTAAACCGAATCCACCGAGACCGCCGACCAGGACGTACGATTTTTCCGGATTGAAATAAGTACGTGGGATAGCGGACACTGTCTTTAGCGCTGGCGATACACGCTTCTCTGGTTCCTCATCACGGATCTTCAGCAGCACTTTGCCGACGTGCTTGCCCGTCGCCATGAATCTGAATCCCTGCTCGAGCTGTTGCTCCGAAAACACGGTCGATTGGAGCGGACGTATCGCGCCATTTCTTATTCCCTCCGAAACGAGATTGACCAATTCCTTCTTTTCCGCGTTGTCTTCTCCGAATAACGCGTCCAACAGTATACCGTGGAAAGAGGTGTTCTTCAAAAACATTGACATTCCTATGCGGCTGTCGTTGGCCAAATTGTATTTGCCGATCTCAAGGAAGCGACCACCGAGCGCCAGGTACCGGATGCCAGCTTGCAGTTTCTCCTCTGCTAGTGAATTCAGCACAACGTCGACCCCACGCCCTTCAGTCTCGTCACGTATCAGTTGTTCGAAGCTCGTATCCCGGGAGTTACCGATGTGCCTGTCGTTCAACTGCGGGAAGAGTTCCTTGAGATACTTTCTCTTTTCCAGCGTGCCAACGGTGGTGAAGACGGTACAACCAGCGTGCAGCGCAATGGTGATCGCTGCTTGACCGACGTC
>NW_011966998.1:0-9206 GCF_000949405.1 Vollenhovia emeryi | reverse complement strand
TAAACACACATTTGTAAATTAATTCCTTATCGGTACATCATATATGTGAAACTAGCAAGTAAAACATCATTATTATCTCAATTTCAATTCTATAAATGTGTATTTAAAAGTTGCTGGTTTCACATATTGTATGTCATTTTTATAATCAATAAATACGATTTCACAAAGACGGTGGTTACCCGATGATTGCACCAATTTTCGAATGAGTTATAAGATATTTACGTAATAATTACTAACGATCCTCACGGATACCATCTGATGAGTACGGTGATCGTACAAAAGATTTTCTTGATTGGATATTAATAACTAAAGTGATTGATAAAGGATCTTCCTAATTTGGTAATTATTGCTTGCTAAGAATATTTCTAACCTTTATATTATTTCTATCATCATTTTTTCCCAATCCCCCTGTTCCTCCTATGTCTTGACTGGTGTTCTTCATTTTTTTGATGTTAGATCTCAATCATAAATGATCATCCTATGGGAAACCCCTAACGGAGAGTTACATATCTTAATTCCCTGTGAAGTGCGCTCGATCGTCCGCTTTGTTTCGTCCTTGATGCGGCCGTGACTCAAACTAACGTTCGTCCATTTGGTTTAATAAGGTTTGGATGAATGCGTGTGCGTTGCGGTCCTTATTAGGAATACATTTTCATAAACGCGGGAGAAATTTTTTTCACGAGCGGAGATTATAACGTGCCGTACTCCTTTGCCTTCTCACGCATTATAGCTATTTGAATTTTTTTTCCATATGCGCGAAGGGTGTATATTCTAATAACCGCATATAGCGAGGACTCGCGCTCGCGGAGCAATTAGTTTCACGAATATCCAGGAGAACGTCGACCCCACGCCCTTCAGTCTCGTCACGTATCAGTTGTTCGAAGCTCGTATCCCGGGAGTTACCGATGTGCCTGTCGTTCAACTGCGGGAAGAGTTCCTTGAGATACTTTCTCTTTTCCAGCGTGCCAACGGTGGTGAAGACGGTACAACCAGCGTGCAGCGCAATGGCGATCGCTGCTTGACCGACGCCGCCTGTACCAGCGTGAATTAACACGCTCTCGCCGGCTTTCAATCGACCCCGTATAAACAGAGCATAGTAACTAGTTGCGTAAGCGACAGGTATCGTTGCTGCTTGTTCCAGTGTCCATTTGTCCGGTACCTCCCAGAGGAAATCAAGATCCGCGACTACTGTGGTAGCCAATCCCTTAGCTTCGACAATGCCCATTACGCGACAGCCGTCCGTGTCTCTTCCGGAAAACTCAAGTCCCAGTATACACTCTTCCGTGGCCAAATTCCTTGGCAGAGCGTCCGGTGGCAATTTGCCACTCGCCAACATGATATCCCTGTCGTTCGTATAATTTATTCACGCCTTCATTATCTAAATATGAGTGACACTAATTGAAACTTACCTGAAGTTCAACGGAGCGTAGTATACGCTGCAAAGTTTCGTTTTTGGAAAATTGTTGGGATGGTAGTAACGTAGCGGGCTTTCAATCCACCTCAAGCTGCTGAGATCTCCCCTTGTCAATGTATTCACATAGGCGTGCTCCACCTGAAGGGAAGACACGTTGCTTTGTTCATCCAACGGCAAGTATCGGTAACTGCCCCATTGCCCTCCTTTCAGGACGTTTGCCATCAGTCCTTTATTCAATTGCTCCGAGTAAAACTGCGCGGATAAGCCGAACTTGGGAGCGTTCTTGTCCTGGATAAAGACATAACGCGCATATGTGTCGCCTATCTCGCGTTGTATACAAGCCATGAACCCGACCAAGCCTACGAAGAAACAATGATAAAACATTTCTTCCGGCTTCAAAACAGGGCAGTTAAGGGGACAGTTTAAAAGTTAATTTTTTCTGTAATTTTACCAAGCGTTTCTTCGCCCTGTGATACAAGGAGCACTTCTTGATCTTTGCTGACAGATTCCTTCAATGCTGCTTTCACACCTTCCAGCCACGATAGATTTTTCTCTGTGATATGAATTACTGTCGATTTTCTCCCTTTCTGCCGTTTCTTCAACAACAAGTAAGTCTTTCCTACAGGATCGATTTGTCTGCTAGCTAATGTTAAGTCAGTATCTTTCAATGCGGTTTCCAAATCCAGTCGCGCAGCGGTCTCCTCCAGAAGAATGAAACAACCAGGTTTTAAGGCAGCAGCCAAATTTTTGAGAACGGTATAAGATTGATTGGACAAAACGTCCGCTGCTATAACAAGGTATGCTTCGTGAATGAGAGGTGTCTCGTTCACATCTTGCGTTACGACGTCAGCGTTCACGTTCATTTTACTCAAGCTCGCCGTGTAATTATCAGCAGAGACTGCAATGATTTGTAAGTTAATCTGAAATAAAAAATACAGTTTTATAGTAAGTTTAAATATTGAAGAAGATGTTAAACTAAGCTTTTGATTGGCTTCTCATGTTTTCTGTATCGGGATTGGTCTGATTGGCAGTTGAGTGAAGCGTGATGTTCGAGTGTGAGTGGGGGAAGCACGCCACTGACTTCCGTCTCCTTTATCGATATCGATTAGTTCTTGTTAGTAGCTCAGCAGAGCCACTATTCACTTGGTTAGATTAAACCATTGCATTTTCACCCAAGCCTCATTATTATTTACTCTACTATCCAAGCTCTTGCGCCAATAGGTTATGGGCCCAGATAACGCGAGGAGAGTAAATAAAAGTGAATAGAGAAAAAGGCGGTAGCGAGACGAGTCGCGACGCGAGTCTCCATTTTCGCTGTTGGAGAGCTTGGTGAGTGAAACAAAGAAACGTGGCCATCTTTGTGAGCACGCGGTCGTCGCGATAGTTTTTTTGTGGAACATTTTGTGAGAAAATCGCGGATATGTCGGAAGAAATATCGATGAGGTATATTTCGAAGTTCGACGGCAAGGATTTTGTCACGTGGAAATTCCAGATTAATCAACTACTCGTGGCGAATGGATTGCTCGAAATAGTTGATGGCACAAGTGTAAAGCCGAATGACGCTGCTTCGAATGACTACAAGGCGTGGGTGAAAAGTAATGCAAGGACGATGCATTTCATCTCAACCACGTTGGAACCGGCACAGTTGAGGCCTCTCCTCACATGCACTACCGCCAAGGAGATGTGGACAAAATTGTCCACAATTCACGAACAAAAATCAGCATCTAAAGGTGCCTTTTCATACGCAGCATGCAGCAGCAGCAAATTAGTCACGTGATCCAAATTCACTAAAGCATATTTGCTGCTCATGGAAAAGGAATAGCTGCAGCAGCACTGGCCGGCTAGATCGCGTGTCTGCTGCTTTGCTGTTCGTTCAATTGAACTTCACAGCGATGAAGCAAAATATGGTGAAATTTATTTTGCAGCATCTAGTAACAATTCTTCAACCAATAGCAGCGAGTTGCTGCGGCAGTATGCTGCGCATGAAATGGTACCTTAACAAGCTGATTTTGCTGCAGCGGTTTCACGAGTATCGAATGGCTATCGGAGATTCGGTCGTTGAGCACGTGAGCAAGGTGCAAAATTTGGCAATTCAACTCATGGATGTTGGGCAGAATGTGACCGACGTAGAGGTAATGGCGAAAATCCTCGGGAGTCTTCCATCGAAATTCAACGCACTCAAAACGGCATGGGACAGCGTACCGGAGACGGATCAAAACGTTGACAAGCTCTTGGAACGTCTGATTAAGGAAGAGAGTCGAATTACAAGCGAGGACGACGTCGCTAGTGCTTTGGCATCGGTCAGTATTAGTCAGAAGAAGAGCGACTCCAAGAGCAAGTTCAAGAAGAAGAAAAAGGACAAGAAGGACGTAATTTGCTACGTGTGTGGAGTCAAGGGGCATTTTGCGAAGAGTTGTTCTGAGAAGAAAACCCCAAGCGATGGAGAAAAAACGGCCAAACCAGCGTCAAAGTCGCCATCTGCAAATTGTGCGTTTGTGACGGAAGAAGGACCGAAGTCTGCAGAGCCATCTGTTGAAGGTTCTCGCGGTTATGGTAAGAACGATCAAAGTGTCACGTGGTACGGTGATAGTGGCGCTTCCTGGCATATCACTTTCAGACGCGAGTGGCTCACTGACTTTCGATCGATAACCAACGAGACAATCGAACTTGGTGATGATGCCGTATGCGAGGTTCGCGGAATCGGGAAAGTAGCCATTGAGAAGCGTGTGGGCGATAAATGGGAGCCAGCGACACTCAATAATGTCCTTTACGTGCCAAGTTTTCGAAAGAACTTGTTCTCGATCGGTGTCGCTACAACTATCGGCGGCTACATAGCGGCGTTCTCAGCTCATGGTGTCGCGCTGATGAAGGACGGTCATGTCCATGTGTTTGCGGAGGGATTGAAGCTGGACAACAACATCTACCGTATGTTCTTTCGCGTCAAACAAGAGGACACGAAATTGCAAGTGAACGTCGCAACCACAAGTCTCATGCAGCTGCACGAGAGACTCGGACACGTCAACTGCCATGTGCTTCGCGAGATGGTGAAGAACGGAGCAGTTGAAGGGGTAAAGTTGAGCAATGTCGAAACATTCACTTGCGGTGCCTGTGAAGAAGGAAAGTCACACAAACTTCCTTTCAAGAACGAGAGTGACAGATCGGAGTACTCCGTGGGAGAGTATTTCCACTCGGATGTGTGCGGCCCGATGTCAGAAGAGTCCATCAACGGTGCGAGGTATTTTTTGTCATTCATCGATGAAGCATCCGGCTATCGATTCGTTTTCTTCATGCGTCACAAGAGTGATGTGGTTGAGCACTTCAAGGAATTTGAACGCTTCATCGCGAACAAGTTTGGGAGAACGATGAAAGGTCTGTTTTGTGACAATGGGAGAGAGTACCCCAGTGAGAAATGATTTGTCGATCGACGTCGAAACGACGTCGAATCGACATCAACACCGTCGAATTGACGTCGATTCGACATCATTTCGACGTCGATCGACGAAACATTTCTCACTGGGTACGTGAACCAAGCGATGAGAGACTACATGAAGGCACGGGGAATCAAGATGGAGAATTCGGCCCCTTTTACACCCGAGCAGAATGGAAAATCTGAGCGCGAAAATCGCACGATCACGGAAAGTGCTAGGTCAATGTTGCAAGCCAAGAATCTTCCAAAGAAGCTCTGGGCCGAGGCAATCAACACGGCGGTTTATGTGGTGAATCGCACAGCGCCAAGCAGAAATCCAAGAGTGACTCCCTACGAACTCTGGTACAAAAGGAAGCCGGATTTATCACATCTTCGTGTTTTTGGATCCGTGAGCTATGCTCATATTCCAGATGTGCATAGGCGTAAACTCGACGCGAAGGCAAAGCGTCTCATGTTCGTTGGATACCAGCAAGACTCCTCCAACTACCGATTGTTTGACAAAGAGAAGGGGACTGTAACAGTCTCTCGGCACGTGACGTTCGACGAGGCTCACACAATTGAAGATCCTGTGTTTGACGACGGCGACAAAAAGCTGTTGGCCTTCACAGACGAGAGTGCAGAACAAGAAGATCCAATTGAGCTTGAGCAAGAGGTAGAGAGAGAGGTGCACGAGCCAATGCAGCCACCAGCAGTCATGGAGCAAGCAGTTGGGGAAGCAGCGGAGAGTCGACGACAGCTGAGAGACCGCAGCAACATTCGCCCTCCAGCGAGATACCAGGCGAATTTCTCCGAGTTGACACCGACAACATACAAGGAGGCAGTTAGCGGGCCACAAGCAGCTGACTGGTTGCTGGCAATTGCCGAAGAACTTGCTGCGCATGAGAGGTGTGGCACATGGTCAGTCGTCAAGAGAGAATCGGATAAGAAGTTGATTTCGTCCAAATGGGTGTTCAAGGTCCAACGAAACGAGAACGGAGAAGTCACAAGACACAAGGCACGCCTGGTCGCTCGAGGATTTGAGCAGACAGCGGGGGACGACTATAACGAGATTTTTGCACCGGTGGTGCGATACGACACGTTGAGAGTATTTTTGGCTATGGTGTGCTAAAAGAATCTTGAGATGGCGCAGTTTGACATCAAGACAGCATTTCTTCATGGCGAGCTGAAAGAAGAATTGTTTCTTAAGGTACCCGATGGAGTGTGCGTGAGTGGAGATACAAGTGCATTTATGTGCAAGTTGCACAAGTCGCTATATGGCGTCAAACAAGCCGCTCGATGCTGGAACGACAAGTTCTCGAGCTTCTTGAGAAAAGAGTGCGGTTTTGTGTGCAGCGCCGCTGATAAATGCTTGTTAAGTGCTAATATAAATGGCGTAGATGTATTTCTGGCGTTATTTGTTGATGACGGGCTGATTGCAGCCGAATCGCGCGAAATTCTTGAAAGTGTATTAAAAGTCATTAGTGATTCGTTTGATATAACACGAAGTGACGCGTCAAATTTTGTCGGGATTCAGATTGAAAGAGATAGAGACAATAAGACCATGCGAATTCATCAGAGAGCATATGCGAAAAATGTCATTGACCGGTTTCGAATGAGTGAGGCTCATCCTGTATGTGTACCAGCTGATCCGCATTGTAGATTGTCACCGATAGCTGACGAGGCAGAAGCATTGGTGAATGCCCCATACAGGGAGGCCGTGGGGTCTTTGATGTTTCTAACTGTTGTTTCGCGTCCAGATCTTGCATTCGCGGTCAATCTCGTCAGTCGTTTCATCAACAAACACGGCGAGATTCATTGGAATGCAGTGAAACGTATTTTGAAGTACCTTGTTGGCACGATGAATGTGGGAATCGAGTATCGAAACGGCGGGAATAATTCGCATTTGATCGGGTATTGTGACGCCGATTTTGCCGGAGATCTGGAAACCAGACGATCCACGACCGGGTATATATTCGAATTCACCAATGCTCCTGTCACTTGGTCTTCGACCCGCCAAAAGAGCGTAGCTTTAAGTACGACCGAGGCTGAGTATATGGCTGCAGCGGCAGAAGCGAAGGAAGCCACCTGGCTTCGAATGATTTTGAGTGATCTGAAATGCCCCTGTAACCATGCAACGACCTTGATGATTGACAACCAGTCCACGATTTGTCTGCTAAAGAATCCTGTTTTTCATAAGCGCACTAAACATATCGACGTGCGTTATCATTTTACTCGTGAGAAAGTTGAGGAAGGAGTGATTCGTGTGAAGTTTGTAACGACTGGTCAACAAAGCGCCGATATCTGTACAAAAGCGTTGACCAAAGATTATTTTGCAAAGATGTGTGACAAAATCAATCTTGTTAAATGTGATCATAATTAATGAAGAAGTTAAAACATGTTAAGCGGCGGGAATGTTAAACTAAGCTTTTGATTGGCTTCTCATGTTTTCTGTATCGGGATTGGTCTGATTGGCAGTTGAGTGAAGCGAGATGTTCGAGTGTGAGTGGGGGAAGCACGCCACTGACTTCCGTCTCCTTTATCGATATCGATTAGTTCTTGTTAGTAGCTCAGCAGAGCCACTATTCACTTGGTTAGATTAAACCATTGCATTTTCACCCAAGCCTCATTATTATTTACTCTACTATCCAAGCTCTTGCGTCAATAGAAACGCCTTGGAAAATAAGGGATTAAATTATGACTGTCGATTTACTAAAATTAAAAATAATATTTTGTTTCAAATGGCACAGATTGCTTTGTTTAAACGCATTACTTATTTGTATAGGTTCTATTTAACATTGCGACAATATAATTTATTACAATGGAATGCTGGATGGACAATTCAGTGTTGGGGTTGTCTGTCAATCAAAAAGTTGTAATTTCTGGGTTTGTCGTTACTCTGCAAACACGATACCGTGAAGTTTGAGTGAGGAAATATTTCATCTTGAGCAAAAAACAACTTATTCTACGATATACTTACAATAAATTCTTGTTCGTTATTGACACTTTCGATAATAAGCGGCGCCAATAGAGCTTCTGCAGCTCGTTGGCCTGCAATTTCCACGAACGTTAATCTCACTGTCTTCACGTTTTCGCACATGATCTGCAAGAGTACGGCGAGTGCGTGCACTCTTCCTCTCGTTGCGTCCTTTAATAGACCGTGCGAATATTCATTGGGCACGAAAGTGTACTGCTCGTATTTAGGATCAGCTTGTGTGCGCTGTCGCCGAGACGGCAACAAAAATTTCGTTCCTCTGACTTCGATACCACCCGATTTAACGATATTGATGTTCTTGTAGTGATACACCGGCAATGCACCGTTCTCTGGTAATTTTTCCACCAGTCGTTTATGAAGAACAGGATCGATTGCGACATACTCAAGGCGCGACGGTATATACATTAGCTTATGGATGGTAGACACGACAGTTAACTGAAGCATGCTGTTTATGTATGGTGCCCATTGATTAAACCAGTAAAGCTCGCCGGCGATGCCGTAGTTATCGCAGGATTTGATTCCTCGGAAGACATCGCGATACACGTATCCGCGCAACCTTAGTTCCTTGTAAATGTCATTGGTGTTCAACGGTAAAATCTCCTTACTGGTAGGAGGTGTCGGCGGCGGCGGCAGCTTCATCTGATCTTTCTCGATACTCTCGGAGACACGTATATTTCCGCTGACGGTGATCGTACCGGTCTCAAAGTCTCCCGTTCCCTTGAAGATGGTTATCGAGAACTTCACCGCTCCTTCCTTCGGCATAATGGTCGCCCGCTGCAACTGCACATTCTCGAACACCACAGGCAATCGTTCGAAGTCAACGCCACGCAATTTCGCCAAAGTTTTCCATACCAGCAGCAAATAAGCAGTGGCTGGAAAAAGAATTTGTCCGTCTATCCGGTGCCCTGCTAGATACGCGTCCATTTCTTTCGACAGATCTATCTGGACGTTACACTCTTCCGAACGTTCTGATACTTGTTGGAAATCAGCCACATCCCACGCGGCAGAGTGATCCCACCTGACGAGAGACCCGATCATCGGTGTCCCGCGACCGACGGGGAAGCTCGCCGACGGATACAATTTAGAAATGTCAGGTTGTGCACCGGCCATGTACAGTTTGCCCACGTTAGACAGTAGAAAAGTGAGATTGTCCGAATGTTTTCGCTTTTGCAGGCCGATATTGGTCACAGTTGGTGGCAACGATCTGCGCAAGATTGCCTGCAGTAAACAATGCGGCGCAATCTCGATCGTTATCGCGTTCTCCGGAATATGTGCAAGCGCTTCCTGAAAGAGTACAGGAGATAACAAATTGTTCACGTGATACGCGGCGGAGCTGAGCTGAGCAAGCGGACCACCCCATGCGGCCTCAGGTATAGAGCTAGAGATCCATCTGG
>NW_011966997.1:93249-100711 GCF_000949405.1 Vollenhovia emeryi | reverse complement strand
ATCAGGGCTGGGAGACTCTGATACTGAGTATCAGAGTATCAGAGTCTCCCAGCCCTGATGAAGCAGACTGCAACGCCTGCGAAACGTCGGCACACTGTAAACGGATGCGGATGCGCAACCATCCGGAAGCCATGAAGACTAAAGAAGACAACAGCCGCGAAAGCCTGAAAGCCAATTCGTGAAATTAGTTCTATCAACTAAATTGTATTGCTATTACTACGAATACGCAGTAGCAACGGCGATTTTGCTATCACAGCAAAATTATTTTTTTCCGTGTATGCAAGAGTGATAATACGTATACGTGCAAAAAATATGAAATGTATGTGCAAATGTGTTACTGGAAGAATATACACAGAAGATCCATGGTATATACGTATGTACCATCGATCTTCTCATGTATATCCTGCCGGCAACATTGACACAACATTTCACATTTTTTGCATGTACATTGCATCAGGATATATACACAGGATGTATCAAATATACAATTGAATATACAATATACATAAATGTACATATTTAATTCTACTTGGTATTGTACATACGTTATTCCTGCTCCATATTTCCGATCTTTTTCGGCAATGAGAACGAGACATCGAAGAGTGATTGATATCAAAGATAATAATTTTTCTTTCTTAATTTACATTTCATAAAATATTGAATAAAGTTAGCGGCACAATTTTTATATATTAATAACGTGATATTTTTTAATATTTTGTACAACTTTTCGTGAAATGATTCCGATCAAGAATTTAAGGTTATCCTTGATTGAAAAGCCGCATGTAAAGGTTTTCAATGCCGAAAGATGTAAAGATATAATAAAACGTTTAGCATTAAATATGTCATGTAATATGCAATCATACAACATAAGATAATCTCTAAAATTCAAGAGGTTAACACAATTCTTATATTTTTCCATTCGTCGCCTGTTCGTACTTCTCAATAAACAAATAGTTATATAATTTATTTCCATCCTTGTAATTGTATTCTTATAATTGTATTATATATTTATACTTTTTGGTATTGAAAACCTTTCTATGCGGCTTTGCAATCAATGATAACCTTTGTATTTTTTTACATATTTTAATTTACAAGTTAATAACAAAAGGAAAAATGAATAAATAACTATTAATATTTAATCGGAAACACTACTAACAACGATTGTTACTAAAATTATATAATTTAATTATTTAGATATATTTTGTGCTAGAAATGTGTGAAACGTAATAGTTATATATAGAAAGAAAATTTCCGTTTAAGGATGTATGTTACTTAAGTTAAAATAGAGGGAAAAAGCTGAAATTTACAGGAGTTGTGCATTTATATATCATGGAAACCTGTGATTACTGTATTTTTTGCTGGGAAGGTATACGTAATACATCCTTAATTACTCAGCTGTGGACTCTGTGTCCCGGTAGAAACGTAGTTTGATACGTGGCTGCATAACACGATCTTTCACGTCGTTCACAGTGGTCAAACTACAATGTAATGCGCGATTTGTGAATAGTGTGAAGGAAAATTTCGTCGATTCGCCATTCGCAGTGATTCGCTAGCCGAGGGGTTTTTTGACGAAAACAGTGGTTTTTTTACTAATATTGAAACTTGACTAATTGTAGACTTATGATGCAAGTCCTGTAATAATCATAGGATGGCCGCATCTCGCCGCACGCTTGAATTGGGCTTGAAGTAGCCCGGGCTAAGACAGCGATTTTTAATAATTAATAATTAACTCGTTAACCATTGCGAAAATTGCAAAATGGTACAGGACTTTTCAACTAAGTCTAATCCGCTCTATCCGTAAATAAGTGAGGCGGATATTACATAGCACCTTATATAATAAAACTTACAGTAATAGTTATCAAATATGCTGATTTAGAATTAATCTTCGCTGAGATCCACCATACGAGGAAGTTGGAAAACAACTGAGTCACAAGATAGAATGAAAGCAGAAGTCATTACATTATACAGGACCACTACCACCCACTACACACTTTGCCCCTTTACCGACAGCGTTGCCCCTAGGAGCGAGTCTGTACTAAATATATCCAATTTTATCGACAAATTTGGCCTTTTGGTGCGAGTCCCGACTAAATATATCCGACTTTATCGATAGAATTGCCTAAATTTAGTCTGGACTCGCACCAAAAGGCCAAATTTGTCGATAAAATCGGATATATTTAGTACAGACTCGCTCCTAGGGGCAACGCTGTCGGTAAGGGGCAAAGTGTGTAGTGGTCTCGTCTTCACCCGGGCCTTTGGCGATCTGTCTATTAATCTGTGGTGATACAGGGTGTACTACAACCACCGGAGGTCCTCTTAATGACAGATTCCTTAGAACATTTCCAAACGAAAATCCTAATACAAAGGTGTCGAGGCTATAATAGTTTTTAAAGTAGAAGCGATTTTTTTCCGCTAATGATAGGACTGAAATTTCGCGCGCTCAGGCACGGCGAAATGACAAGTGATATAAGTGCTCCTATGAATATCGCTCTTTTTATGATGTTATGTTTATTGTATAAATTTACAATATCACTTGTCATTTCGCCGTGCCTGAGCGCGCGAAATTTCAGTCCTATCATTTCCCTATCTAAAATAGGTGTTGCGAGTTCATTGTTGTCGCTTTTCCGCGATGCCGATTGGCTCCCTCGAAACTCGATCGAGTGTCGATCTTGTTGCGAGTCGTTCTCTTCGACTCGCGGTTTTGACAGTTTGTATTTAAGAGGGTTATTTTGACAGTTTATGTTTCGATCTCGTTACGAGTCGTTCACTTCGACTTACGGTTTCGACAGTTTGTATTTAAGAGGGTTATTTTGACAGTTTATGTAATATAATGTGGAAGAACAATGGCGCGCGCGAAGCGCGCGCTTGTGTTCTAGTGTGGAAAAAAAATCGCTTGTAATTTAAAAACTATTATAGCCTCGACACTTTTGTATTAGGATTTTCGTCTGGAAATGTTCTGAGGAATCTGTCATTAAGAGGATCTCCGGTGGTTTTAGTACACCCTGTACACGTTGTTATGTGGCAATAAAATAACCCAATGAAAACAGTGTAGTTATAATGATGTCAATATGACATTAAAATCGTTATTTGTCGTCACCCTAATAAATGCATATTTGATATCACCGTGTTCCGTGCAACTTCTAATTTCCAGAAATGTATAATAACACTATGTAATTAATCCCAGATACGGCTAATTAATTAAAAACGAAGTGTCTTACACGCTGGTACCAACTTCACATTTGTCGAAACGACTGTAATAAAAAATCTAAAAAACTGGTTACAATATAGTCCTAAGTTTCTTAATTATCATAATAATATGATAAAAAATAACTTTCTGGCCATTAATTGTATAAATAATTATAATTTTTATCACATCGAAATTACGACCGAAACGTGGCAACGTTGCAATATTTCGATATTGGTAAGACTGCTAACCACATTTTGACTTGTGTTGTATACAACACGAAACTATGGCAACGCCGGCTACTCGTATTCGCGATAAAAACGGCCAGTTTTCTACGAAACGAAAAATAAAGTGGAAAGAAAATTTGAGTATAGCATGTAAGCGACGAAAAGTGCAAAACGAAGATCTCTCCGATTGTATCATCGAAGGCCGTCGTATTGTTGGCGCCGACAGTGAGATTAGGTGCGGTCCGCGCGGTTGCCAAGTTTTGATAGCCGACTAACCAGAGCTGCTCTATTAGCTACATTTCGTTTGCTTTAATATTGAATATCTTTTTATTGCAATGGTAAACTAACGTTTTTTTTAATCACTCGTAATAGTTTAATTTAATTGATAAGATCTTCTGTTTTCCAAACGTCAATCTTTTTTAAAATACTCGTAAAATCTCGTAAATTACAATTGTGCACATGTCGTTCATATACTCTAATGTCAAATTGACCAACTTTGAACGCTTATATTTCCGTAATTACGTGGTAAAAATTCGTGAATTAATTCCTGATTACGTATAATGCTCTATAGAATAACATAGTTTTATGCCAATAAAAAATCTTTGTTTTCGCTAATGCTCTAGCTACCTTAAGTGTCGCAAAATGCGAATGACCAAGTACTTTCTGAGAACGTTCGAATGTCCGCGATGTCTTCTCCCATAGATTTTTGCTGCAAATGTCTATAGCACCGGGGCAGTAATAATATTAAATAATATATCAAAACGTTAAATTTTATTCGTGGCAATTATATTACAAATAATTTTAATTTAATTTCTTAAATGTAATTTCTTTAAATTAGATGCGCAAAACAAATATTTTGCAATATATTATTACAACTTTGCGATAAAAATATTATTAATAATAATCATTAAAAATTAAATTTATCTAATTACATAAATTTTAAAAAGGTTAATAATTTTTTTGCTTATAATCTTTATAATCTATTTTATAATCTATCTTTACCTTGCTTGTTTTAAGTATATAATTGCTAATTTAGCAAGCAAGAATACAATTAAATTTAACAATATATTGTTTTAAACTTAAATTATGTTAAACATAATTAAGTTATACAGTTATTCATTAATTTGATCCAAAACAGTTTTTAAGAACCTCTGGAAGTCTTCATCAGATTCCAAATTTAGAAGTTGACAGGTTTGATTCCATAAATTTTCAGAAATTTGATTATCTTGTGCTCGCCACTGTGGAGTCGCAACGCCGCATTCTCTTTATAAAGATAAAATAACGTGAACAAATTTTCTTCGTAAAATGTATTAAAATGAAGAAGAAGTATATTGAAATATTGTCTTTTTCTTACAGTTACGTGATAAAAATACAAATATAGATATATACAGTATAAAATTGAGATTTTAAAGGATTTTGAGCGATCAAATTTGTGATAAGTAATATAACAAACTTGTGAAGTAATACACAATTATGTTTTGTTGAAATCATGTTATATGAAACATTATTCTGGCGTGCTGGAGTCACTCCATTGCACATTATATTTTGCGAATAATTTTATATGTACTGTTTCCTTACTTATAGTAGAGACCAGACTCGTTAGCTGCCTCTTCGGCCACTGAACAATATATAGTCGTTTGTGCACCTTGTTCAGGATTCTTTAAAATTGGTCGCATAAACGTTTGAAAAACAGTACTTGCACCTGGAAATAATGTTGAACTAAAATGTCTTCCCAATTCTGTCGTTATAACTCCAGGATGCAAAGAATATACGTTTATTCCGTAGATGTGTGCCTCTGAAACACATACGTAATGTAATTTATAAGCTGACTTTGCATTAAAATATAAAAAGTGTCTAGATATTTTTCTGTTTTAACAGATTATTTTTATTATTTTGTACACTACTTTTTAGGAGCAGATTGGTTAATTTGGAATATATTTTCTTTTGGCAAAAATATCGATATGGAAATCATTATTTGTTGTAATCATTAGTTATACATGTTTATAAGTAACTTTTAAATTAAAAATCCCTATTAAAGAAAATTCCACTTAAAATTAGCTAAGTTACAAACTGTTGGTATATGGCGTTCTTGTAAAAAGAAATAGTTTTTAACCAGACTAAAGAATCTGAACAGAAAAAATCGTTAGAGAGTAATGTTCGAAAAGTGGGACACTGTATAAATTAATAGGGAAGTTGTTAGATAAAGCTAGCAGAAGTCTTATAATCTGTTTCTGTACTTAATTGTAATTATTGTCAGCGTACGTCTTCAAATATGTAATATTCAAGTCCTCTATAATATTTGCGTCTAATAATGTTTTCATATACCTTTTAATCGACGAGCGAGTTCCTTGGTGAACAATACGTTCGCTAACTTACTTTGCGCATACCCTTTGAAGGGAGTGTATGTTTTTTCCAAATTTAGATCCTCATGTATAGCGCCAACTGTATTATGATAATAGCTATTATTATCAACTATTTCTTTTTAGTGTTATGTATCATGGAAAAAATTTACTGAACAAATATGTAAATGTAATAGTAAATTTTGTTAGTTTTTTAATCAATAAGATTTGTTAAGAAAATTGTATTTACTAAAATAGCTTTAAATTTGCTCTATAATTTCTTTTTTTCTGATTTGGTCTTTCGTATCAACATTTTATATCGGCGATATAATTTTGTTGTACTAGCAAAATATATTTTTTACGGATAGAATATTTGTTTTGACAGAAAACATAAACAAAATCTGTCTTGTAAATTTTTTCTATTTTTCCAACAAAACAGTTCTTACTATAATATTGAAATATTTACATCATATATTAATAAAATTTATTTGTTCTCTAAAAAAATATGTAGTAACAATTTTATTGTGATAGCCAAATAAATTTTCTTCCATAATAGTGTCATGTTGCTATATAAGCATATACTATTTAATAATTTATATTTGTGCAAGTTAGAAATTTAACTAGAAAGTTATTAATTTTACGAACATGTGTGCATACAAGACGAAACATTCACTATTCTACAACCAAAATCGGAGGATTGTATTTTTGGTAGCAGTAAAAGTGTTAGAAGGAAGTGACCGAGATGGTTTGTTTGCAGCTGCAAGTCGAATCCATCTTCAGTCTTTTCTTGCGGGCACATCATCACACCAGCGTTATTTATCAGCAGGTGAATAGCTGATTCATTTTTCACCAAGTTTTTAGCACATTTTTTTACACTTTTGAGGCTGCAAAGATCCAAATGATAAACCGCAAGTTCACCTGGATTACCTTGAAACTGTTTCCTGTCTGCTCTGAAAATTGTTATTACATGTTATTCATGTTATTACATAGTGACTAATTTTTCTCATAATCGTTAATTGTGTCTCGTTTTTATACAATTTCTGAATATGTAAATTGCGTAAAATCGAGATACGACTTTGAATAAGAAATCAGTCAATATACATATATTGTGTGAGTAAATAATACAATTATATAATTGTGTGTGAATTACATGAAAGTGTGTAGATATTAACTTTATATATATTCATATCTCAGAAAAAACCGTTATATATAATATAATAATTATAAATAAAATTTCAAGTTTCAATCGACCTCAGCTGGCTACGTTTATTAAATATACTGTTCAATTTTTTAATACTTCTTACGTAATTTGTATGTAAAACATGTACTCTTAGATCTCACTTGATAAGGAACTAAACTAAAGTTCGAAACGTTATGAAGGCGTATTTAATAAGTGTAGCCAGCTGAGGTGGATTGAAACTTGACATTTTATTTATATTAATACTGGCAATCTGATGAAATATACCATTTATAATAATTATATTTTATGACACAATTAATACACTATTAAATTGAGTAATTTTACAAAACAAAATCATGTTTGCTCGATCTTGCGAACTGTTTTGTAATTTTTCTAGCATGACTTTCTTGCGATGAACATAGAGACAATTAATTTTTCTCTTTGTAATAATGATAAAAACGAAAATATTAACTGCTATATAAAAATGTATATATGTATATACGTTATTGTAATAATACATATACATATGGGG
>NW_011966997.1:53452-90245 GCF_000949405.1 Vollenhovia emeryi | reverse complement strand
GTATCATAGCATTCTATATTTTACACTTTTGTGAAAATAATTATTGTATGTATAATACAAAATTTTTTACTGAATAATTTTCTACAGTTTTTTACAAACCAAATGCACTTTAAAGTTTTTACATTAATTAATTTAATAATAAATTGCAATATGATCGTATAATGGTCGAAAATAAGGTCTTTAATCAATTCTTTTAATTGAAAAATTTTAGAGAAATCGTTCAAATCAAAGCACAATTTAAATGTGTATAGAATTTTACTATCGTAGATAAAAGCTATCAATTAAATAATATTAATGAAAGTTAATCTAATTATTCAAAGTGTAAAAAGAGATCTCTTTAGATGTATAAAAACTATGATAAAAAGTTGTTTCTCCGTAAACCTCACACAATTGGCGATGAATGTTTGCTGGCGTAACATTTTTCGCATTCAAAAACCTAATCACTGATCTGACTTCACAGTCGGCGGGTCGTTCGATTGTCCTGAACATTTCGAAACGCTCTAACAGTAGGAAAAGACAAAATGGTGATCGCTCGTACCTCTCGTCTGGCTTCCTAATGAATGGAGGAAGTGATCGCGCATGCTCAAAATCACAACTGCAGCGCTGCAGCGGAAAAAAATTAAAACGGTACTTACTTTAAAAACACGCCTCGTATACGTAAGTAGCATAAATCATTACATTATCTCTTCCAAGTGTCTTACCATGTATATATTCCTTTTGTCATAATTCTACATATGTATATATTTCATAATTAATATTTTTTTTCATAATGCCATGCAAAGCCAACTGTATATCTCTTTGCGGACATTAACGACACTTTAAACGCGTATGAGCAATAATATTAAACAAACAATTAATATTATATCAGACAAGTCATCAATTCCAAGAGCAAAAGTCAAAATGATATCATTGTGACGTCAACATGACGGGAAAACATCAGAGTTTAATCATTGAAACCATGGGCGTATCCAGACTTTTGTCTAGGGGGGGGGGGGCAGAACAGGATTCACTCGTAGGTGAATTATGCAGCATAAATTAAACTACGTACTTATAAAAAAAAATTTTTTATTTATATAAAAATTAATTTTCTGGAGTCCTCGGCAAATCTATTAATTATATTATTCGTAATCTCAATGGGGATCTCATTGAGTCTAGGGGGGGGGCAGCTGCCCCCCCCTGCCCCCCTCTGGATACGCCCATGATTGAAACTGATAACTTCACAATGACTATACAGTGACTCGTCATAAAATCATTGTAAGTGTATAACGATATTTTGACTTTCAGGATTCTAATTCAATATTCATATTTTTGAAAATATAATTTTTGAGAGAGACTGCCTGGCACTAATTCATTGAAATTATCTTATATGTATACAGGGTGAGTCATTCCACATCCGACAAAAGTTTTAAGACGGTAGAACGGATCGAGATGAACAGAAAAGTTCTGTACCATTTTGCAAATTCTCCAATAGATAACGAGTAATTAATTATTAAAAATTGTCGTCTTAGCCCGGCCTACCGCCCAATTCGAGAGCGTGGCGAGATGTGACTGTCCGACGATCGATATTGCTTTGCACATGAAAAGTTGTTTTTCGCAATTGGCAATGGCTACGCATGAGCGGCGCGTAAAATATGTAAGTAAACTAATAAATCAGATGTAGATCATATAATCGGTTAATTTCGCTTTAATTAATCTTTTCTGATCGCAAACCTGTAGTCGGCTATTGCGATGCGAGTCTAGGCACGGTACGACGACGTAAGTTAGCGGGCAACGGCGCGCTGTCCCCCCCTCGCCGTATTTTTCTATGTTCATGTAACATACATACGTACATACATACACATATATTGCTAGAGACCCTGTAATCAGAGACTGACTATAAGAGAGTTCACCAAATTCCAGAGAGTTCACCAAGAATTTGACAAACTCTTTTATGGCCAGTCTCTGATTACAGATATAAAAGGCTCTATCAGAATGATCTTGTGATTGGCGATCCGCTGATTCTGCTTCCGCGTATTCCACTCCATAGCACGTCGCCCTAAGATCTCGGATTACTAAATCAGTACAATGGTCATTACCGTGTCTATTCTTATCGCCGTTTATTTCGGTACACGATCCTGCGTCAGGGATCAGCGTAACTTTATGCAAATCTAGTTGGCGGGCTACGTATTTGCAGAATGTTAATGGACCGATCAATTAGTATTTCGTGACTGAAGAAAAATAACGCGTTGCTCCTAGAACTGGTTTCACGATCTAGTTTGAAATCACTCTTAAAATATGCAAGATAAACAAATGTTTCAGACAAGAGATAAAAGAACTTTGTCAAGATCATGTAAGAGTCATTTTAAATTTCTTAAGTGGAACCTCCTATTGTTTATTGTACTATTTTATTCTACTAATTAATATGAACAACTTTCGTCTGAAACTTTTTTGTGATTTACCTAATACTTTTTGAGATATTAAAGAGAAAATTTATAACTTTTTCAATGTTTAGCTTATATCTCGATTTTCCTTGGGAAAATATTGACCACATTAGACAGTCGTGTTAGCAGTCAATGACATTCGTCAGCTCGTGTGCTCATGTTTCTTTCAAATATTATATACCGTCGTTCGCACTTTATCTGCCTAGCATCAAATTTATGCCAACGGTTCAGAACGAGAATAGCGAAGGAACGAGAAAGGTGGAGGACAGGAGGACAAGAGGTTCAAAATTGATCGAGATCTCAAGCAAGCCTGCATAGAACCTAAAACCTGTTTCTCGGGTGCACTGTTTGCAGTGCTCTTCCAGAAGAACTGTAAATCAACGGTAAAACTTTGATAAAAGTATACACAAGTGTTAAATATATAATAGTAATGTACACACGAGTGACATTATGTGGAAAAAGAGGGATAATAAGGAAATGGTGTGCTCGATCGTGCTCGATTAATCCGTATCATGTTGATAGCCTTGAACCCAAGGCTTTTGAGGACATTCCAGGACCAAAATCTTTGCCCTTCATTGGAACATTATACAAGTATCTGCCTTTTATCGGTAAGAAAATAATATGTATTATTTTATATACCGAAATCGATTAAAAAGATTTGTTTTATATTTGAAATTTATAAGTCATTGTCTCCGTTTCTTTCTTTCTATGGCGAGAGGGAGAAGGGGAAAGAGAGAGAGAGAGAGAGAGAGAGAGAGAGGGGAATAAAATCCGGTTCTGTATAAAGTTCTACTACTACGCACATTCCAAATACAATACTTGCCCATCTTTTTTTTTTAACGTCGACGAATTAATCTTGTCGAACATATGTCATCGTATAGGTGAATACAGTTTTGCGAAGCTACATTACAACGGCTTATTAAAAAGGAAACAATATGGACCTCTTGTGCGCGAGGAAATTATACCAGGTCAACATATGGTATGGGTATTCCGACCGGAAGACATCGCGGAAATTTTCAAAGCTGAAACGGGTCTGCATCCAAAAAGAAGGTCGCACTTGGCTCTCCTCAAGTATCGAAAAGACAGAAGCAACGTCTACAACACCGGGGGCCTTTTGCCCACGTAAGAGTCTTACAAAATTTCGCATCACCATACATCACAATATTTGTGAAAAAGAGGAGACAAGAGTAGACGAAGATTAATGGGAACTTTCGAATACCATTATTTATTAATTGTATTATTTATTCAGAAACGGCACCGAGTGGTGGAGATTGCGCCGGGAATTCCAAAAGGTCCTTAGCAAACCCCGCAATGTCGTCGATTACTTGGAGGACACCGACGCAGTTGTCCAGGAGTTCGTGCAGCTCTGCTCTCGCGAGAAAGCCGACGATTTCCTACCTTTGCTCTCGCACCTTTTCCTCGAGCGTAATATTCTTGCGTCCAGACAAATCGTTTCATTAACGATACCAGTTTTAGGGGAAAAAATTCATAATATTGATTAAAAAATATATTTTATCGTCTGCATAAATTTTCAGTGACTTGTCTCGTGGCTTTCGATGTAAAGATGCGAAGTCTGTCGGAAGAAGAAAAACATTCACATTCTCGAAGTTCAAGGCTGATTAAAGCAGCGTTTACGACGAACAGCGCAATTCTAAAATTAGATAACAGCCTAATGCTTTGGCGATTTTTCGAAACACCCTTATACCGGAAATTGCGCAAGGCGCAAAACTACATGGAGGAGTAAGTGCACAATTATGAATTATTCTTTAACGCTGACATAGACTATTGTCGTGACTTTGAATTACTGGACAAATATTTGATCATTCCAAGTAATACAAAATTTAACGTAAAGTTTATTAATAATCTGTATTAACATTGTTTAAACAAATGATTGGTATATAACAATCAATGGAATTTACCATCATCAGTTAAAAATTAACACTGATGCCTTAAACATTTAAATAGATTGTAAAGTAGGATATAATAAATTATTAACGCAAGAGAAAAAGTAGATTATTTAAATAAAGTAAGTAATTATTGTTCATATTTATCAGCTAATTTTTGAATCTCATTTTGATAACATTCAGAGGATTGATAAGAATTTTATAATACTTGAGAGAAATACATATATAGAATATACATTCAATATATACAGAGTATTTCATTTTAATCGCCACTCTGTATAGAATATATACTTTTTAAAAAAAAACTTACCATAAAATAATTGTCCGCTTGAATAAATCTTTTACGCGTAGATGCTTTGAATTTTATCTTTAAAATAAAATGAAACATTAGTTAATTAATAAAGAAGCTGTAACAATAATTAGTCAATTTATGTCAATTATCACTTTCCTTTTTTTTTAAATCATTTTTTCTACGCCGTAAAAATTCTCCGCATTACTTATGAAATCGTAAAATCATATAAATCTCTGTTTCTTGTCTTCTTTATGATTTACGTAATTCTCCGCCGTAATTTATAACTGTCATTTTGAAATATCTTTGATAGAGTGGCACTGCAAATGGTTTCTGAGAGACATCGAGATGCGTTGATATGTCGAAAACAATCTCTTCTCGGGGAATATTTAAAGAATGAGGCTTTAGACATTAAAGATATTGTGGGTATGGCGTGTGATATGTTGCTCGCTGGCATGGATACCGTAAGTTTTCAAGCATCAATTATACGTTTTATATAGAATTTGATTAATTAACATGAGATTCAATGTACTTATTGCAAGCGACGGAAACGCGTGGCGAGAGAAAAATATCATTTCTGTATTATTTTAGACGACATACAGTACGTCATTTGCCTTGTATCATCTCGCAAGAAATACAGATGTTCAAGAAAAGCTAAGATCGGAAGCTGCGGCTTTGTTAACGGATCCTGTGTCTCCGATAACGCCGGAGATCCTAAGAAATGCTACGTACGTGAAGGCCGTAATAAAAGAAACTTTCAGACTGAATCCTATCTCCGTCGGAATAGGTCGTATCCTGCAAACTGACGTGGTCCTCAGCGGATATCGCGTTCCCAAAGGGGTAATGTATTTTTATAAATAAATAATTTACTTTTAAAGGTAGTAGTGTGAGAAACAGACTCTTTAGGAGAGAAATCTTATCGAAATGCTTCAGACTCTAGTTGTCACGCAAAATCAAGTGATTTGTCGACTTGCCGAGTATTTTGACGAGCCGACTTCATTTAAGCCAGAAAGATGGTTGCGCGATAGCAACGATAAAGTGAACAAGAGAGAAAAGGCTATCAATCCCTATATTGTGCTGCCTTTCGGCCATGGTCCGCGATCGTGTATCGCAAGACGATTCGCGGAGCAAAGTCTGCAAGTTGTCTTACTCCGGGTATGTGTCTTAAGAATTATTCACCACTCTTAAATAACATATTGTGATATGCAGTCGCACGATTGCGATGGTGTTTCTATGAATCTTTTCTAGATCTGCAGAAACTTGCGGTTCACATGGTGTGGAGAGCCTCTTGATTCCGTTTCGTCTCTAATCAACAAGCCTGACGCGCCAATTAAATTGAGATTCGAGAATATACATTCGTAAAAAAAAAAGCAAAAGTCATTGGGATCGCAAAAGTAGAAAACTCTCGAGAAGATTTGTATCAGAAAACATTTATTATATATTTTGCGTGAGGAATAAGTTGCTTCTTGACTTATTCAATAGATACGATAGCAAGATAGAAATAATCGTAAGGTTTATGTGTCGGGCTGACAATAACTTATCAAACACGGAAATTAAACGAATTGCGCTCTAATTGTAGGTCATGTATTTCGGCGTTGCGGAGAACTTGGCGTACGACTTGATGACCTTGTTAACTGCCTCGAGGAAATCTTTTTCCGTGGCAACCTTGCGCCGTGCACGGATCGCGAACATACCAGCCTCGGTACAGACCGATCGTATTTCAGCGCCTGTGCTGTTGGGGCACAAACGAGCGAGCAATTCAAATCTGATGTCCCTCTCGACGCTCATCGAGCGCGCGTGAATCTTGAAAATGTGCGTGCGTCCCTCGAGATCCGGCAGTCCAAATTCTATCTTTCTGTCCAGACGACCTGGTCGCATCAGTGCGGGATCCAGCGTATCCGGTCTATTAGTTGCCATTAGAACCTTTATATTGCCTCGCGGATCAAATCTAAAAAAAAAAAGATCATTGGTCAAGTCGTGAAATAATTCAACAACAGGGTAGACCGTTTAACGAGCAACTTACCCGTCTAATTGATTTATTAACTCCAGCATGGTACGTTGAACTTCGTTATCGCCGCCGGCACCGTCGTCAAAACGAGCGCCACCGATGGCGTCAATTTCGTCGAAGAAGATCAAACAAGCCTTTTTACTTCGCGCCATCTCAAACAGTTCTCTTACCATTCTAGCACCCTGCGACAGAAGAAATTGTACACGTTTAACGCGTATAATAAACATTACTCTACAATCGCCACTTTACGCAGCATTCGACGTACCTCACCGACATATTTCTGGACTAATTCTGAACCAATGACACGAATGAAGCAGGCATCTGTCCTGTTAGCCACCGCCCTAGCGCACAAGGTCTTTCCTGTACCTGGAGGCCCAAACAACAGAACGCCTTTCGGTGGCTCAATACCCAGGTTGACAAACTTCTCCGGCTGCAATTCATTCTCGTAAACATTTTTTTCCACACTTCCTTAACAAATCATTATAACAGTTGTAAACTAACGTGTAACAGCGGCGTTTCGACCACTTCTCTTAACTTCTCGATTTGCTCCTTGCAGCCACCAACGTCGCTGTAGGTGACATCGGGCTTCTCTTCCACTTGCATCATCGTTACGGTAGGATCGATTTTGGACGGCAGCGGAATGTGAATTTGATACTTGTTGCGATCCACACCCACCCTCATACCTTCCTCTATGTCCGTCGGCGCTACGGAGTCTGCCAAGTCAACTACGAACTTGGCGAATTGCTTCACGTTTATTATGTACTTCGGATCCTCGGAATCCGCGTTTATGATCTTGGTGCAGCGCGCCACTTGCAGGGGTTGCTCATTCTGCAGAGTCTGCTTGTCAGCCGCCAGGTCCCAGAGTGCCGGTGGCGCCAGACCAGTGTCGGACTCCTTGATCCCAGTCAACTCGTTCACGCGCTTGATAATCGTCTGGATGTCCTCCTCGACGACCTTGATACTCTTCGTGTACTGCCCCTGGCCCTAATTAAGACAGAAATTTTACGGGGATTCAAGACACGACAGATGATTCACATGACAGATGCGCGTTCGTCTCCGTGTCTCGATGGCAAATTTCTCTCCCAACGACAACCTAACGGTGGATTAACTCACGTAAGTCTTCAGCAAAGCGATGTCGCCTTCATCCAGCGCTGAAAATTCAAAAGACGAGCTCTTAGAAGACAAAGAATCACGATAAAGTGGGCAATGCGGGAGATGGCGAAACGGAGCTCACATTTTATCTCCTTCTCTTCCTTCTCCTCCTCGCTCTTCACCTTCCGCATATCATCTCCTAGATGATCCGGCATCCTCGCTCCTGTTAAATCGGTCCGTTTAATGGCACAACACGCTCCCGACGTTCGTTCCCCGCAACTTTAACAATCACTGACGTCCGGACTCTCAGGTTATGTTGCTCCAAATTACAAGCGAAATCTGTAGAGAACTCCCGCGGCGACATCTGTCGCGACGATCAAAACCTTTTGTAGCGGGCAAACGGTAAATCCTGAACACACCGACATGGAGACAATTGCTTGTATTTCCCTCCGCGTCTCGAAGGTGGCGCTCGGAGCACCTTGAGAAAACGGAAAAGAAAAGAGAAGAAACGCGCGGGTCCGCCATTTTCGCACGCGGTTAACGTGTCGCCTGGGTGGAAGATTCTTTTCAAATTTGTGCGTGTCAAATAATATTACGTAAAATACGCAGTTGCTCGGGTTGATTGCGTTGTAACTGGTTACACCTTCTGCAGCAGCTGGCTTCGAGAACAACCGAGGTGCGTACTCTCTGTAATTTTTGGAGTGAAATTTTCACTCGAATCATGGTGTCACCGGCCACTTCACTCTATTCGAGTGAAATATTTACTTTGATGGAGTGAATGCATTCACTCAATGACAAAAGGTGACAAATTCCGCTATTGTTTTTACAGTATAAAGTAGTCAGCGCTTCAAAATTCACCTTTAACTTAAAATACGATACTCCGCCACTAAATAGCCATCTGTTTTACCGACACATTCGAGTATACCCACACAGCACGGGGAACTCCCAGAGAGCTCCTGGGGAGCTCTTAAAATTTTTCATAAGCTCAACTTGAACTTCAAACGAACTCGCACAGAGCTCCTTGGGAGCTCCTATGTCCGCTTTTGAGAGCTCCTTAGGAGTTTTATTTAAGCTCCCTGCGAGCTTAAATAAAGCTCACAGGGAGCTCTCAAAAGCGGACATAGGAGCTTCCGGGGAGCTTCATTTAAGCTCGCAGGGAGCTTAAATAAGACTCCTAAGGAGCTCTCAAAAGCGGACATAGGAGCTCCCGAAGAGCTTCATTTAAGCTCGCAGGGAGTTGAGAAGTCATGTTTTAAAATGTACGACATACGACAGGTAAGCACGACGTGTCACCTTGGACACTTGGGGAAGATTGTAGCAAAATGCTGAAAAAAAGGTACACCTAATATGATATATAGTACAGAGTGCTACCCCGGTGAAATGCAAGACACCATATATATGGATAATCAATCACATTTTATGTAATATTAATGTTTTTCTCATCCGTATATTACATAATTCGATATGTAAAAAATACTGAATAATGTTACTAAATTTCAACGTAATTTTTATTCTATAAAAATCTTACAGGTACTTTAGCTCAGCGAAATAAACTCCCTGGAAGCTTATTTTATCGAATTTTGTAAGCTTCCCGGGAACTCAGCGAAATGAACTCCCTGGATGCTTGTTTTGTCGCATGGGTAGCTTTTGCACTGGTAAATCTTTTTATTAGCTTTTGTGCACAAAATAATGCTAGGATAACTTGCGGACCGCATAACAGGTCATTTTCATACTTAAAACACTCAGGTCAGAAGTCTAATGAAAAGGATATTGGTATTTGAAATTTTTAATTTTTTAATCGTGAGCGATTTGAAATTGGCTCTATAAAATTGCAAAATTCTTCCACACGATTATAGTACGCATAAAAACAAAGCGGGAGGGGGGGGGGGTTCACGACTTTATTGTCGATTTAGGGCCAGTTTCACAAACATCGGTTAGCTGCTAACCGAAGATTAATCGATTCTCTGTCTCTGTTTAAATAATAAGATGGAAAAAGATAGGACGTCGACTGAACCCTAGTTAACAGTTAACCGATGTTTGTGAAACTGACCCTTACACAGCGTACGCGCGACGATATTTATTGTCGTCGGATTGAAAAATCGAAATTGGGGGCGTCAACTGTTGCTGAATTGCATACCTGCTTATGTACATATATTATAGTCCGGGTGCTTCTTTATTTTCTCTTCTCTTTTCCTCTCTCTTTCTCATCCCCGCGTCTCGCGCGACGATCGGTCCTGATCGAGCCTTTCGAAGGAAGTGCAGAACCGCCCAAGTCACGCAGCATGCGCGCCGGGCGGACGGTCCTTGACCGGGATGATGCGTGGAAGAATGCGAAGTAACGAAAGAGAGGCCGAGATGTGCGTACAATACTTTCACCTGCACTCGTCCCACCCTGTTTCGCTTCGTTATGATTCATTTGAGGTGCATTCGCACACCTCGGCTGCGCGACTCGCAATATCTCACCTTCTTTCTCTTTCCCTTTTTCTTTCGCCTTTGCATATTCCTCGTTCCGCTAAAAATACATAACATTCTACATCGGCGCTCGGAAAACTAAATAAGAACTTACGAAGCGTTCGTTTTTAAAGTCCCTAAAAAGCTCCAACGGCACGAGGTCAGAAATTCAAGATGAAAAATAAGCTTCTTGATAACAAAGCGATTTATCGACGACGAATCCACGTATACGCTGCATAAACGCACCTTCGCGTAAGCGCACGCTGCGCACAGGCGTGGTGCACGCGAACTTCAGCCGTATGCGCTCTCTCATCCTCTCGCGTTGCATATTAGAGAGGTCAGGGTACCTGTAGCCTCGTTATCGCGAGCCTTTTACGCCGCGATTTGTTTTCGACCGACCCGGCTTTCGACGGGACTCTTTGCCGGCGCGCGAGAACAATTGACGAAACTGATCGATTTCATGGTTTGATTTACTGACAGAGTCGCATACAGTTTTTGCGTTTGTAAATCTTATTATTTATTATAATATACTATACAGGGTGTAAAACCACCGGATATCCCTTTAATCGTAAATTCTTTAGAAACTTTCAAGACAAAAATTCTAATACAAAAGTGTCGAGGCTATAATAGTTTTTAAATAACAAGCGATTACATTTCACAAATGACAGGCCTGAGATTTCGCGCGCTCAGGTACGGCGACACGACAAGTGATAAAGGTGTTCCTACGAATATCGCCCTTTTTAGCATAGTGACAACAGACTTAACGATTCATTCTCAAATTAATTGTTCCTCTTGTTATCTTTAACCATTTCTTTTGTTAACTTTGTGTAACGTCTTATTAATAAAAGGGAGGGGTTCACTATGATGAGCATCTTGATCAAACTGATATCCTTCGATCTAGTCGATCTCCGATATTCTGAGTGAACTTGGAATTTTCAGTTAGATTCAATCTAGTCTCCTGCCTCTCTTTATCCTCAAGTTTTCAATATAACCGGATCATCGTCTTCCCAAATATTTTCTGTCCCGTTAAACGGTGACTTTGCTTCTCGCTCGCTCGCGAAACACATAGGAACACTTTTATCACTCGTCGTGTCGCCGTGCCTGAGCGCGCGAAATCTCAGACCTGTCATTTGTGAAATATAATCGCTTATTATTTAAAAACTGTCATAGCCTCGACATTTTTTTATTAGAATTTTCCCTTAAATCGGTGGGTTAAAAACCATTTTTCATAAAATGCAAAATAAAGGCAACTCAATGCAATGCTTGTGAATACACGGAGAGAATTTTTTACACATTTCACTAGTAAAATGTACGGTAAAATTTCAAAAGACTTTCATAAAGTTCTGCAAAATGCCATGTTGTCCCACGATTACATGATTTTCAGGATAAATTTTAAGAGAAAATTCTCTCCCCGTGTGAATACATGATAAGCTGTTTGTGGTAAAAAAAAAAGTTATACGGTATATTATATATTGGAAAACCGAATTTTCATTTTCGTGTCGCGAGTTCGAATCTGAAGGAAGTGAGAAGAATATTAAAGTCCCAAGAAAGACGAGTATACGGCTGTGCGCGCGGCGTGAAAGGTTCAAATGTTTCAGCTGATTTCGCTGCGGATTTTTAAACAGCCGCTGGCGGAGTTGAACTTCACATGCCGCCTTCACTCGCGATCATAAAGGTAAATTTACGCTCCGCGCGCATCATTCCGGCCATAGAAGGTACAAGCTAATGATTTACCGACGGATTTTACGACGGGTTTGCCACCCACGCAGCGTTTAATCGCGTCTAATTACGATAAGCGTTATCGCGATCTCGCGGAGGGGCAGTCGAGGCACAATGACCTTTGGCGAGACACTTTCGCGTTCATTGATAAAACGCGAGCGTGCGTTTCTTTCTCGCGCGCGACGCCGTAACGTGTAATACAAATGCAACAAAGCGGTAGCGCCTCTTTGAAAAGTGTAATCGCACATCACAACTAATTACGTTTATTAGATCCCAAGTTTTGCGGCAAATTGTAGACGCGCGGGTACGAGCGAGCGCTCGTTCCTCGCGCGGGATGACGCAACGGCGCTATACACGCGGCGTTTTGCACGCCTGTAAAACTGGCATTTTCTCTAGCCGTCCGACGTGTGTGCCAGTTTCTGCGGCCCAGTTTTTCATTTTCCAGTTAACTGTTATTATTATCTAAGCAGAGACAGAGATTCGATTAACTTCTGGTTGACAATTAACGAGAAAATAAAAAAGCAGGCCTGTGGCAGGTCGGGCTGACGAAAAGCGACTCTTCGCGGCTGTCCGCTTTTTAAACTGGACCGCGCGTCCCGCGCGACTCCACTTGTTGCACCGCGACCGAAAATTTGCGCAATATGTCATCGCTAGCCGACGTGGGTGGAGAATGACATTAAAGCGTTCTTTCCCTCGCTGGGACCCACAGTCTCATTATTATTCCACGTCATCCGCCATTTTTCGTGGGAACGCCGTACTACGAACGGATGGATGCACGCGGCACGCCGTAAAAATCTCCCCAGAATGCGAAACATTCGCGGTGCACGACTCTTCCCACGAAGGGGAAGTCTGTAAATAACAATCGAGTACGCGATCCAGCGAGTAACTTGTTTCGGATTGCACGTGAAGCCCGTATCAGACTACGGATTGAGATTGAGATTAGATTGAAATTTGACCGAGATCAGAGTAAAGCTTACTAATCTCAAGTTTATGAATTGTACTCTGATTGGTCAAATTTCGATCTGATCTCAATCCCCACCCATAGTCTGACACGGGCTTAAAGCAGTCATAAACGTTCAACGGAGTTGAAAATGAAGAGTGCAATCGAGAAACGAATGAGACAGCATCCTTTTCAATGCCAACGCAGGAAGGGCGAGAAATAAAGTCGACCGATCAGCGTAAAACTTACTAATCTCAAGTTTATGAATTTTACCGATTGGTCAAATTTCAATCTAATCCCAATCTCAACCCGTAGTCTGATACGGGCTTAAAGCAGTCACAAACGTTCAACGGAGTTGAAAATGAAGAGTGCAATCGAGAAACGAATGAGACGACATCCTTTTCAATGCCAACGCAGGAAGGGCGAGAAATAAATTCGAGAATAAATAGAAACAATATATATGTATTGATTTATTGCGTAACGGCAGTTATATTTCTTATAGGGGGATCGATACTCTGTTTTGTTATCCACCATACTGTGTCCTATGTACACGTATCACTTCGCATTAGAGGCTGGGGAGGGAAAGAAAATGACTCAAAGCCGTCACATGCATCGGTATCTAGCCGAGCCTCCCTCCAGCGAACTCGCTGGACCGGCGCTGGTCGTGGAGGATCTTGCGGATCGTACGGTGAAAACTAGAATCTTCGGTACGGATTGGCGTTGTACGTCTGTCCGCCGAATCTCTGCTGGTAGGGTTGTTGCCGGTCGTACTGACCATCGTCATCCCCAGGCCCAGGCGGATTTGCCGCGAGCGCTCTTCTGATGGCCTCCGGGATGGGGGGCGGTGTGGGAATGTGGGCACCCTCGGCATGAAAACCGTTCTCGTCGGCCGTGTACTGAATGGTAATGGGGGTTCCGTCGGGTGCGTGGTAGGAAAAGCTGCCCTGGACCACCTATGTGAATCGATTAAGAGGTAGATGCGGTAATTTGGAATTTGAGAAAGTCTTTCTTGTCTTGAACCTTTATAATTGTTAAGTTCGCTGCAACGGTAGCAACTTTGGCCGGAGTTTTCTACGAGTTTTCCACTTGGGAAAGTCAGTTTCCTTAAGAAGGTAGATCCGATTACTGTATCAGTGAAATAATTCTTTAATCAAGCGGCAAAGAATGGAAAGAACAGCCAAATTTGTGCCGGCGGAACTGTAGCAAACGAATTACCTCAAGTAAATATTGAAAATAATAAGTGATAAATAATATAATAAATGTTGAAAATAATAATAGCAGAGCTGATTAACTACTAAGAAGAAACGAAGTGATGTTTGATTGAAATTATAGTGTGGAGAAATGACATTTGCATATTACATAATACACATACGTAATTAATTCCTATTAGAATATTAGATGATGTAACATTCGAATCACGTCTGTGATATACAAATCAACAGAAATTTAATGGAGATTTCTAAAAAATTCAGACATTCTCCGAAAACGAAGATTTTATATCAATTTTTATCACCATATAAATTTTTAGTAAGTTCCCTCTCATTTAAATGCAACACTGATATTAACGCTTTACACAGAATTAGTAACTAGCTAAAATATTATTAAAGCGTAATGGCAACGATTTTACAGTGTTAATTAAAGAAACAATTTATAAAATTTTATATATTTAAACTTAATGTTATATTTCATAAAAGTAACAAATCAAGTTTCTCCTCGTATATACTTTTCCGAACATAGTTGAGTCTGTCGAATTAGATCTTTCGTTAAATTAGACTGTGTTAAATATACACGAAATAATAAGGGATGATTGTTTTACCTCCGTTTGACCCTGAGGCCCAGATTGAGGGTATCCCCTTTCAGAGACTGAAATTCCGTTCTCGGTTTCATAACCGAAGGTGTAAGATCCGTCGGGTGATGTATCCTTGTGCTGGCTACGAATAGCTATGAACGGCTTTGATCCAGACCTACGACACGAAGTCGAAACCGTATCATTTCGCGCAGCTTTGAATTTAAACGGTTCCATTTACAACGCAAAAGCTGTATGCATTTCAGTCTTGCGTCTCTGTTTATTCCAATGCCAAACAGCAATTAGCTAAGAAAAATGGAAGCAGTAGCGAAAAGTAGTGTTAAAGACCGCGTTCACACAGTTATAAATTTGACCACTCGCGCAATGGTAAATTTGTTTCGGACTTGCCAATTCTTTTGCGACTAACGGGACATACATATTTTATCATAATCTAGTTTTCAAAGTACTTTTATGTATAAATTTAATTTTTGCCATTACATTAATTTGTAATTTCATAGCGAAGATCTATGTGTGAGTGTGTGCATCTGTTTATTATAGCCGATTACAATATATTTTAAACAATTAATTTTCTCACAAATAGATTTAATATCGCCAGTAGTTTAAAACCAATGACATGTAGTTTTTTTAAAACGACCTACACTGGCCAATATTTTTGTTAAATAAAAACATTGGCCAGTGTAGGCCGTTTTAGAAAACTACATGTCAATTAATTTTTTAACAAGGTTATCGTAAAAAGTTTCATTAGCAGGTTATCGTATACAGATTTCATACGTGTATTGCGTGTTGTATTGCGGCTGCGGCTGCGACGTGTATTGCGGTTGCGGTTGCGGTTGCGGTTGATAGGGCCTCGGCGTTGCTCTATATGCATTTTGGCCGGGGAAGCCGCGATACGATCCGAATTGTCCGAAAGCGCAGCCGAAGACTGCAAAGGCCAAGATCTGCAACCATACTGGTGCTTTTATCCGACGAGCCAACACACCGAAACATTTGAGAATATTTTTCTATATTCATCGATTTGAGAAAGAATACTTATTGATGTGAAAATATATTTTTCTTTCATTAATACGTTCGTGAAACTAAAGACTGAAGTGCACCAGGCGTGATTCTGATTTTCGAACATTATGCAATTACAAAAACTCGCGCATTCGCGACGTGTCTTTCTCGTACTGTTACTTGAGAATCTTTCGAAGAGTCACATTTTCCAACATTTGTCCAAGTCAGAAATCCATTATTTAGGGGTATATCAATTGAAATACTTGTCCCATCTACGGTCATCCCACGTGAATTACCACCAACTGCGGAATGTTTCGCTTTCGAGGTACGGTCCTTGTGCAACGCAATCGAAATCGCGATTTAGAGAAAAGATCGTTTCTTTTCGTCCACCGATACGTTCACCGATCATCGCGCGTCCACCGAGGAATGTATATATATAAAAAATAAGGGAATTATAGGAGAGATAGCACAAAAAGGGGCGAACGTGATCGAGTACGATCGATGTCCAGACGTTCGTTGGCGATTTCGACGAGGTAAATCACTCACTAGATACTGCATGACGACGACGATTGTCGGCGGTTCGTATTGTACGGCTTAGTCGATTTGAACGAGATCGAATCTGTGATCCCGTGGCGCGAGCACCGCCGTCATTTATATGAAGACGCCCAAGAGGATCTTCCCTTCCCATTCTCCCGATTTCTGCGTAGAATCGCTCGTTCGCTCGCTCGCTCGGGAGAGGAGAGGAGCATTCTCCTCCGTCGGGGATCCCTCGGTGTCGCCCTCGTATCCTCGCCCCACCTCGCAACCCCAAACGTGGATGCGCGGCATCCCAGCAGCCGGCTGCCTGCTCCTTACGTGATCGAACGGGTTGCCGACGTCGGTGCCGCCGCCGCGATCGTCCGCGCGAATTCAATTCACCAGCGAGCCAATTAATCGCTGGCACACATGCACGCGTGTATTCGCGAATGCCCACGCCAGCTACTGTGTTTCAGCTTAATAGAGTCATTCGTTAACGTATCGTTAACGTATCGCTGCGAGAGTCGGCGATGTGGGTGTCATTGTATGTAACGCGATGATATTGGGTGATGTAGCTCCGTACTTTGCGGTATTCTCGACGAAGGCGACTTCTCATTTGTCAACGGTCGTTCGAATAGCTTGTTAAAGGAGCAATATTTTTATCTCCGAATTTTTGAATCATTTTCTAGCACAACTTTTCCTTAATGGAAGTATTACTTCCCAATAAACACACGATGGTATATTAAACGTTTATTAAACGCAGCTGATATAAAAGTTAGTTCAATAGTGGTACAATTATACCACTTTGAGACGTTTACATTACTTTGCGTTAGACATTTATTGAAAAAGATTACATAAAAGTGACCGTCGAATTCATTAAATTAGTTACTAACCATGAGAAAATATCACACAAAGTCTATAAATAATGTACAGAGCTTTCGCCTTTGTAAATGTAAAAGGCGGGAGTAGCGTTTTCTCCCGATCGTATCGGCGACTCCCAATAAATTTAAATGTTATGCCGCTCATGACAGTCGGTATTGTGCGCATTTGCATTAAAGAAATGCGGGACACGGGCACTTTGTGTACGTGTGCAGATCCCACACGGCCGCGGACAACGCAGCCTCGACGAGCGTCAATTCGAGATTGCCGAACGGGCGCGACTGCAATCGGCAGCGATGATTTCATTTTTCTCGCATTTGTCACGATGGCTTTCGTCCCTTGCGGCGAAATCCCGCGAATAGGCGATCGCAACGTCGCATTGTCCTGCGATTACTTTCAAAACGATTAATAAGCGTATCCACCTGCCGATTCGCGCACGCGATGGTCCGCCATCGGTGTCTGCGTCTACATCCTCGCGTGTGGCAACGCAACCGCAAAATGGACAAATCAGAAACAATGCACCATAGGATACCCATTCATGCACCTGATTTCGTCACGTGTATTGGGAGCGTTACGTAATGACACGTTTACACACCGATATGCCCCGCGAGAAATCGACGCGCTTAGATTTTCCCTCGCAACCTTGGGAATTCACATCTCTTCTTTGCTGTATGTGTATAAATGTACACGTAAATTCTTCAACACCAGAAAAAAGAAACAATAGCATTTTGCGTGGACAATCGATCATTATAGATATTGTAATAACTAGAAGAATTAGTATCTAAAAGAAAGCATGCGTCAAAAATCAAACAACGTGTATGGACCGTTCTAGTCTTCTTGATTATACGTTAATCGGTAAACTATACCGTGCGCCGTGTGTACAGAAGACAATCTCCTTCGTTCTTTTTATTAATATCCATTTGCGGGCTCCTCTCCACCGCCATCTCGCAAGCCGTTTATCTCTCGCGCGAATATTCTATCTTTTCTGCATCCGTCGAAATCCCAGCGCTTAATCCGTCACGAGGTGTGATCACTCCCAGAACAGAGTAAACGCTTCCATCCGTGCATCGAGATCGCAATGTACGCGTGCATAATCGCACGCCAAGTCGTAATATCCCCTGGATAAGACCGCAATCCGCGGACTCGACTCGGTGCACACGCGATTCGCCAGCCGGCGGATCGATGCAGACGTAAATCAAATCGCCGTGCAAGAGCTGATGCGACGCATACGATGCGATATGGGCGCCGCGCGGCAGCGCACAATGTGCTGTGTCGACCGGTGCCCGTGGAAAGCGGCTATTCATCATTTTCCACAGACGATTATCGTTCGGCCAACCGGTTGAAAAGTGCATCGTTACCTACCGATTTGTCCTATCGTCTAAACGGGGGTAAATGTCAACTTATGTCATCGCCGAGACTTGTTGCAGTCGAGTTCTGCATTTACCGTATTCGATGCTCTATACGGGACATTAATTGATCTATATATTATGACAGAATCGAACTCTCGCGTATACAGAACTCGGTCCAAGTTCTAGTTTCGAGAAATGTGTAGCCAAGATTCCTTGGAGCAAGTTCTAGCATTGTGGACACGAGTCTTTAGGGCCTGAACATAATGGTTGTCTTGTACTTTTATAAGACAGCCATTCTGCCAGGCCCTTACGATTTGAGACACAAGATAGATATCGTGCGTTACTTCAGGGCAAAGACTTAAGTCATAAAACATTATCTTGAGAGTACGAAACCGCTATTCTGTTGAGGTCCTAACGCTTTGCTGCACGGTGTCTTATATATAAATATGATTAAGGCTCGTCGCTGTACGTCTTGATTGGCGCAATTAATTTTTGTGCAGACGTATGCATTTATTTTCCCGGTTGCATCCTCTCGGTAATCGCGCGCATCTCTCCTCATAAATAATGATACGCCAGCGTCAAATTAACTAGCTCACTTTGTCGCCGCACTCGCAAAGTGACGCGTGTGCAAAACCGGATAATTCTAGCGTTCGTTGACTTTTGCGCAATAAACGTAATATACGCTAGGCAGGAAAGGGACGGTGGAATCTAGGAATCCGAGATTATGTAGCCGGCGCAATTCTACCCGGTCCTTAGAGCCCGAGTGCCGGGAAGGATACTGAGCGTTGTGAGCGTTGCAAAGTAACACGCGCGCACAAGGTAAACTCTACTTCCCCCCCGAGTCTGACGAACGTTAGGTAAACTTGGCGCTCGCCAGGCGATTTCCCTGGCCGAGCGCCGTACGGTAATACGCCGGTAATACGCGCGAGTGCGCACATTGTAGTAAATAACACGTCGAAAGCTGCGAAATGCCGTCGAGTAAGTGGTATTCACAATTTTCATTAAGCGCTCACCGCTGGACGGGAGTAGCGTCTCTCCGGCTCTCTTTCGTCGTAAATACACCTGACTCTGCACACCCCGGAGTCGGCGAAATCATAAATTTGCGCGTTCCCGTCGCGCGCTCTCGCGCGCGGCGATTAATACCAACCGGGACGTCGCCAGCACTCTATCGCGTGTGCTGATTTATCGGGCGTTAAAGTCTCTCGTATCCGTCGTTTGTCACTGTTACGCAGCAGGAATCTTATTCCCTTTGGACGTTATCTCTACGTATCTATTCGATCTAACGCTTTAAGATAGCAGCTACGGATACCGCGAGTTTATTGCACGGTGCGTTGCGCCGTGAATTATCCTGTACCAAGAGTAAAACGACGTCGAAGGCGTAATGGATTGTCATTAATCGTACATAGGCCACTCGAGTTACGTCGTGATTATTTTGCTCCGACTGCACTGTTTCCCGCCCCTATTCCTAGATATACTGTATGTCTAAAGGCCTGCATCCACGATGCTGAAACTTGGTCCAAGTTCTAGTTCCGAGAAATGTGTAGTCAATCAACTTGTAGCTTTTATAGAACGGCTGCAGGTTGATTGGCATATACATTTCCCGAAACTAGAGCTTGGACCAAGTTCTAGCATCGTGGACACAGGCCTTAATACCTGCTCTCCAAGGTCATCTTTTTATAAGCTCGAATAAATTCACTGCACACTCAGAGTCCTCGTCAACAACCTCGAAATGACAAGGAACATTCTCTCATCTTCATTTCCTCGTCTGGGAAACATGTACTTCCAAGACAAGTATTGCTATCGTGTAAGGGAAAATGTATTTTAAAAAGACTGCAGCATTTTTGTTAAGTTATCAACTGGAAAATTAGCTGGTGAATTTTGTTCGCGGCCAAACTTAATAAATTAAGCATGCTTGGATGCGATAACAGCATAAACCGAAATTTCGAAATAAAACTGAATTTACTTCGTGCAAATCGTGCGGCAGTAGTCGACGACGAGTAGCGTATCGATGATCCATCTTGACCGCGGGGGCGGTGTAGCGGAGCAATTTCAGCAGCCGACGGAGGGATCGCGAGGCGCGGATCGGTTTGCACAATTCTCGGATAGGAGGACGCTCGCCTGGGAGGACCCCGAAGGTATGCGCCTTCTCGAACACGCGCGCGAGCGTCTTTGTGCCTCGCCGTATGATGACGAGGCATACCTAAGCCGACGTAGCTAATAAAACCAGAAAGGTCAGACGGGGGTTCAAGTGGGTCTCGTACACCCCGAGGCGAGCAGGCAGGCCTCGGATCTGGAGCCATCCTGGATGAGATTTGTGATCGACGGGGGAGAGATCCTCCTCTCATCGAGACTCGTTCGAGCCTCGATCCCGAGGCTATTCCACGCCCGCGAGTCCGCGGCAACGACCGAAATTCGCCGTTGCGGTGTCACACCTTCGATTTCGTTCTGATTCCGTCGAGCGATTCATTCGCACTTGTCGTAACACTTTACAATCCGTGTCTTCCGAGCGAGTCTAATTTACGGGATAGAAAAAGAGAGGGAAAGGGGAGAGAGAGAGAGAGACACAAGTTTGTTGCACTTAAAGGTCAGTTGATTGACGAGTACTTCCTCTCTCTCTTATTAGACTTTCTCCTTCGGGATTTCGTCAATTCTGTGCATTATTAATTACTAGAAATTCTGGAATTTCAAACCGTCGATTTTTATAGCATCAAAATTTCTTAATTCCTCAGGGACTTCTTACGTTTCTTCTTCACTTTTACTGCCAGAGTTTTGACACATCGTAATCGCGCAAGACACAAGTCCATCCGCGAATTTGTAACATTCTCTATGCGATGCACAGGATCTTTCGCTGTAAGCCTTGGTCTTCCCTCTATCGCGATCGTGTCTCATTGTGTTCAACACAATTAAACCTTCCTCCTCCCCCGTGTCTTTCACCATCACGAAAGTCTTTCAAGGTCTCCGATGTTCAGCGCGGAGGGTGAAGTCGTTTCTCGCACCGATTTGTCAGAGAGCGCAATACATTATGTCGATGATGTCACGACGTGACTGCGAGGATGTAGTTACGATCGTGGGCACATGACGAGGTGCTTATTAGGGATCGTTCCTAACGCGACTATACCCGGATCAATCCGCGAGCGCGAACGAATTGCGAAGTGTTGTCGTCTCTGGCATTCGAAGCGCCTCCTTTCTTCGCTGTGCCATGCCCTTCCTTTCTTTCCGTTATAGATGACGAGCGGAGAAAGGAATTCATGGCCGGGATACTCGTGTCAGACTGTCATCGCGGAGATATCCATCCGCCGCCAGGATCTCACGACCAGGATGGAGGAAATATTTTTACTCTCCCTTGCGATACTTGCACTAATTATTTTCCGGCCTGTTTTTAAAATGTCCCCCGTCTTCACCCGCATTCAGAATTTGTCCGTACAAGCATTTTATTCTTTCCTTCGTTTCTCGGTTCTTTCTACATCTATTAGTTTATGTACATTTCTTCGTTCATTAATATTTTTCTAACTTTACTCCATATAATCGGTTTGTTAAAAAAATCTCTTGATTGGAAGGAAGGAGATTCATGGCAGAATATACGTGAAATGCGCGATGTAACTTTTTGTAATCGCGAATTTATAGCGAAACAGATTGAAAAGATCGCGAGCGTACATCGGTTAAGCGTTAATTACGATATTGACGCAAATATGAGAGCAATTGTTGTACAAAAATTCCTTGAAGTAAAGAGTGACACATGCGGAAAATATGTTTACGACTCGATGGTTGACGAGCAAAGGAAACCAAAGTAAAAAACATGGAAATGCGTTACGCAAATCGAGACACGGTTGAAAACGGTTCTGTTATTGAATACCATATGATTAGCGTGCAAATCTAAGTTTAGTCCGTCCGCGCGCGTTACAGCGTATTAAATCTCGGCCTTCCTACGAGATTTTCTATTTTCCTACCAGCGAATACGCATTCGCAAGCGAGGACGAGCTGTCAACGTTGTTGTCAGAACAATAGAGGCGTATCGCCAAGTTCTCTTGCGCAAAAGCGCAAAATGACTGCGGGACGATCGGCGACACAACGCGGCGCGATCGCGATTTTCGCGACAGGGTACGTCCGGTCCAGAAGTGTCCGATTCCTTGACCGACATCGCTGATGCGAGACCCGAGCCAAAACTCTTTACGATTGTATGCAAAATATCGATTTCGCGTATCATGTGTTCTTGCGATGGTTACCCGGTCCACTTCTTCGTCTTCTTTTCATCTCTCGGTCGCGCAGACCTGACAGCCTCGTTAGCGTGCGAGCGGTTTGCATCTCGTGACTTGACAGGTAAATGTGCACGCACGAATTTTTTTTCCCCTTGTGATAACAGTGACAGCGACAACCCGCGTTATAATTGGTTATAAATCAGTTGTCGTAGTGTGATATAAATATCAATTCAAAATTACTCTCAAAATTGTAAAATATGCAATGTTGCAGAAAAAAGAAAGATTTGAGATCACAGTAATAATACACAATAAGAATTACTAGAAATATATATAATTATTACTAGAAACTATGACTAGAAATATACTTTTACTAAACGTTTTGTGCCTCGCGCGTGAATTAATCGATATACATATAATAAATTATAATTATTTCATCAAGTAAAAGTCTATTAAATATCCAGCTCTTCAGAAATTCACGTAATTAATCGGCAATCTTTATCCCTGGATAAAATTGCATAATGATATGCGATTATAACTGTATAATTATAATCAATATTTATCTAAACATCTATCGCTCTTAAGTCGGCCTGCAGAGCATCTGAGAATTGCAGCACGGTGGGACCTTTTGACCCCGATATTTAGATATAAACATATGCGTAACAGTTGCACGCGTGTACGTGATCTTTACTCGTTATTTGTAACTATTATAATTCTGCTCTCGAGGAACAACGTTAATTGCCTTTAAATTTATCTGATGGCACGGTTAATTAAGGATGTATCGGACCTATCTTCAAAATAGTACAAAGTCGCTAAAAATTTGTGAAATTGTTCTTTTAGTCTTCCTAATTTATTGCAGAAAAGTAAAAATGCGTCCACTAAACGGTTGCTGAGATATAACTATTTTAATTTACACTGATTTGACACGTACTCTTATGGGAAAAGCCGATCTCCACGGATAAAACAGCTAAAAAAATGTAGAAGAAATAGTACCAGTGTTTTGAATTTTTTTATACATCTAGTATACGAATAGATGAAAATATCGACCAAGTTTCAATAGTCTTTACTGCACCGTTTTAAAGAAATAAAATATAATAAAATATAACTTGAGATATTCGTGCTGTCGGCACGAATTTTTTAGTTTTCAAAATATTTGACGTTATTAAGAATTGAAATCAGAGTATTTTCACTATCAAAAGTTTAGGCTCATAAGTGAAAAAATCGCAAATAATTCAGGAAGAAACATTTGTAAAGTGAAAAATACCTTTGTAGGAGTACAAATAAGACTCCAACTATCGTTCAAGTTTCTTACATCTAGATTTACTATGCGTTAAGAGTAGATATTTAAGTATTTCCAATTTCATGCACTTTTGTCTAAGATTGTACGTCCAATACATCCTTCATTATTTAACCGCATTTTCCTTGAAATTCCTGCGAAAATGAAATGAACGTACGAAATTGTATTCGCACATTTTATGCGCTCCGTTCGCGCAAGTATATGCACGAGAGAATCCGATTGTTTTAGCCACGATCGTCACAACCACCGCCATTAATAACTGTCAGCTGGTAATGACTAACTGTCAACTGCTGATTATAATTTTCAACAATACTTCACCCTCGCGCCGCGCCAGTCCACGTATGAAATAGTCTAGTCTGAACTGACCTTTCAGGTTGCATCGCTTGCACGTCGAGCGAGCTACAATTTACACTCGCGATATCGCGTAATTTGGCCATCGGCTTCGTAAATCACAACGGGGTTGCCAAATTCATGGATCATTCATGTCTAGCGATCGGCATAAATATCGCAATATTCGTCCTGCTCTCAACCGGTATTTCAATTAGCGTCAATTAATTTCAGAAACGAAATCGAGCGCCTGACCTTTCGCAGTAACTGCCCCGTTCGACTTGCAAATGCAATTTGCGTCTCGACAAGTCGCTCGTATTGTGAATGCAAGACGTGCCCGGAGTTAAAATATGCACGTCGTGCAATCCGCGCGAGCCAATTATCGGCAATTATCGCGCGATCGTATCGCGTGGGCAATAAAGTTTGACGAGAGTCTAAAATCTGCCAAAGAGTTCTCGCACCTCTTGCAACTATGATCAATTTACGATCTACCTGTTTTCATATCTCCCAAGCTCTGCCGTGACCGTAGATAGTTTTGGAGAATCGCTAAATTCGATACCCCGTCATTTCCATCTCGCGGATAAACCGAGGAGTCCCGCGAGAGATGCGCTCGCTCGCTCGCTCGCGCGGTCGCTCGTTCGCGCGTTCGCGCGTTGTGCAACGGACAGGAGACCGATGATTTGCTTTCACTGACTCACCTTTAACATGATATTACGATTACCATTAACATTAATCCGGATGGCATTTCCACGGCCGGTCGGTCCGCCTAAAATTTTGCGCTCGGGCGCGCGACGATTAAACCCACGCCGCGGCAATATAATCGCCGTAAAACCGCGCTAAACGGTCGTTTATCGGCGCGCCGAACGGAGCGAGAATCGATTTTAATTAACAGTTGTTAGTGCCCGGCGTCCTTTCGCGGGGAAGACACACGCTCGGCGACGAACGCGCCGCGGCCGGGACAGCCGATAAATGAATCTTGCGATCAATCGGCGCGCAAAAAAGGTCGATGCGTGCAAGCGTGCAAGTAATGTAAGATTATTACCGTGTAAAGTACGTAATATGATACTTTGAATAGAGAACGTAATCCTAGAGGACTTCTGAGCGATCTCCAAGAAGATGCTTTATGCTTGCCGACATGATAATTGCGCGAATTCAATCTTCCAATCGTGGAATTTGCAATCTGAAGATATATGACTCGATATCGTCGTGTCTTAACGCGAGTACGCGCCTCCATGCACAGAAAATTAACGTGCACTTGCACTGAAAAAAATTTCTGGTTGAATATGGCCGAACCAGATAATTCCTGTAGGAATTATCTGTTTCGGCCATATTCAACCAGACATTTTTTTCAGTGTGCCTGACCGATCCTTGACAGATAAGCGACCGTGTCACGTCGACCGCTCTCCGAGAAAGCGCGGTTCAGGCTTACTCGCTTAATTGCCATTATTTCGACGCGCACGTTGTTTCACCCTGAATCCACAATGAGCCGCTGGGATCCTGGCGTGACCGTGCGTGGCATCGCGTGCCACTTACGACCGCTAACCAAAAACGGTTATCGTCGAAACGAGAAGGTATGCAAATGTTGCGCGGAGTCCGAGAAGAATTTTTTTTTCTCGAAGAAGTCGTTTCTTTTTTCGCCGGCCGAGAAGAATTGGGAAAGACGCGCGTGCCTTCTCGTCAAATTCAAAACCGGGCCCGGGACCATCCTTTCTCCCCCCCGCGTCGCTCTGACGTAACACGTTAAGCAATCCGCGATGTAACGCGGCCGGGTCGTACTTTACGGCGCATCCTTATGTAAACAAATCAATGCGAGCCACCGGGCGACTTGGCGCGTAAGTCTGAAAAATTGCCGAGCGATCTGTCGGGCACATGGCGATTTGCAATTTATCTCAGCATCGCAACATAGTCCTGAATCCATTCTCCGCTTACAAGCACCGCTATTTCTGAAATATGATGCTGCGAGTTCAACATTTGTCATACGCCGTGAACAATGAACAGCGAATAGCTCGGTCGTAGTTATAAATAAACATTGTTGTTGCTGAACACGAAAGGATAGTTTATCTTGCATATTAAGATAATTTATTATCATACGGTGGTCATACCCGGTTTGTTAAAAATCGTTAAAGGCACAGGCCAAGAGAAAGAGAGAGAGAGAGAGAGAGAAGGTCCGCAATGAATACGCGCGTTATAATTATAGGTGTGTGATTACGGTATTCAGAATACACGGAGGAGCATGCGTAATTAAACGATTTAATAGCCATAGCGTGATACATTACAGCACAATTATGATATGACATATTGTCGCATCGGGCACCTACACCGCGATTCTGTTCCCTCCCATCGACTCCGCCACTTCTCGCCAAGCGGAGAATGTGGAGGAGCGAGACGCTCGCGAGGGATCGTAGCTCGCAGGATACGCAGGATCTCGATCGCGTACAGTTGGCATGTAATCTCTTCGTGTTAGGATCAAAATAAAGCGAAGCGTTACACTTCGTATTCGGCAAGTCCTCCGCGGAATGTCGTTGATTAGTCGGCTAGCCCTGAACAGTATAACAGAATTCTAATAGAATCGCAGAATTCTCCTTAAATTTGTTGCGCCGGGGGAGATTATTGTTTCACCGGAAAATTTCATACCGACAAATTAGCTTTCAAACGCCACGATGTACATGACGTTTGCTGCTTTAATATACACGTAGGGCTTCCTTTATGTTCGCCTTTTTAAGTAGCTTATACTGTTCAGGGTCTAAGGCACGTTCAGGCGACGAGCGAAATCCTCAAGGACGAGTACGAATTCCAGTTGATTGCAGCGCGCAATAATTATGCGGCATAATATTAACTTTTTCACAAGTCTGTTATAAGTTTGCAGGTCTCATCGTTACAAAGATAAAGGAATGATTCGATCCGCAAATTGCACCGCTTGGCATAAACTCCCGTAATATATTGATCTCCCTCGAGTAAGGCAAGGCGGTCTTGCGTAATTCATATTTAAGATATTATCGTGTCGTCTTATATAATAATGCTGAACTTCATAGCATGCTGCGCGTAGCGCATGCAATATACAATAATTCTGTCCAACATTTTATTTTACCTCGAGCCTTGATGGCAGTCGTATTATCGGCCGTATGCATAAATTACACCTCCAGAATGATTTTACAGCTTCTCGTGTCGCACCGTCGCGATTTCTTAAGATATTAACGCAAAACAAGCTGTGCTTCAATAGCAATCCCCGTTGCATTGATGCACTTCAAATGGAGAACGTGAGTTTCTGAAAAACAAAAAACCGAAACATTCCAAAACCGCGTAAAAATGTTTTCCTTTTCTGCTCGTAGTCACATTCTTTGGATCGGAATTTCGTGATTTAAGAGTAAAAAGAAATAAATTATTAATTTATTAAAATACCTTCTACGTCTACCAAAGAATGAAGAAAGATTTCCTTCTTCCGCTCCTTTATTCTCACTTTGTACTCATCGATCTCACGTTCCGTCGTCTCGCCTAATCGTGCCCCGCCTTGCACGGATAAAGTAAACGCTAGTATTGCTCGACAAGCTGATCACTGATATAACAATCATGGAGTCACTATGTAATTAGTAAATACAATTTCCAAAAGTGAGGAGCGCGTAACGTGTCCGCTTTAACGTTTATCCCGGAATTAATAGCCAAGTTCGAACCCGCTTCGAAAGAATCTTTCATGGATAACGATACGAGTAAGAGGCCTGAACAGGATGGCTGTCCTGTACTCTTGACACAAGACAGTGATTGTACAAAGATTGAAAACATAGAACATTGTCCGTAGAGTACAAGACAGCCATTTTACTCAGAGCCTTATGTGAGGTTTATCGTCGATAAGCGGTGACTGCGACATCGTTCCACGTCGATATATCGAAGCGTTGGGAGCAATTCTAGCGTAGACATGTCTAATATCTCCTGTAGGGCTCCTCCTCTTCGGGATGAGCTGCATTGTGCGCCAAGGCACGTTGTATCTCTACCGGTATCGGCGGCGGTGTCGGCAGGTGCGCGCCGGTCGCCACAAAACCATTTTCATCGGCTGTGTAAGTGACCAGGATCGGTGTGCCGTCCGGTGCCGTGTAACTGTATTGACCCCTGACCGCCTCGATCTGGTTCGGCCCAATATTCTTCGGTTGCCCGGTCTCCGCTACGGAGATGCCATTTGCCGTGTCGTAGCTGCAGTAGAAATAGATTGTTCAGACGTATCGCGAATTACTTTTACGAGAGGAGAGAAATACATTAATACAATTTCATTAAAGAGTAAAGTGAATTTTAAGCCGCAAATATGAAACCTTTGATGTTAGCCTGCACAGATTAACAAGATTTGTCTGAGATGGTTCATTTCCCGAAACGGCAGTCTTATCTCAAAAAGAGAATTCAGCGTGTCATTTCGCATGAGAGTACACTTTTTCACGCCGACTCTGAGTAAAACCAATTAAAATAAATCCATCGTCAAATTGCTTTAGAACAACAGTCATCGGCTACATGAGCAACTCCTTTCATGTCCATTTTCCTTCTGAACTGCCATTGGGAAAACCAGTGAGAGAAAAGCGCTACCACCTTCGAGGAGTTAGGTGGAGCCTGGCCGAGTCTCAATATCCTAGAGACAGGTGTCACGGGAGGGGCTCGAGTTAGGCGCGAACTCCAGGGCAACGAGGATGGGTGAGGAAGGTGAGCGCGTAGGTAGGCAGGCAGGCAGAGGTAGGCAGGTAGGTCGATTGTAATTGTTCAATTGCGCAATTATTGCGAGCTGTGCAGCCGAGTGGCGCGCGTACGATTAACATCAAAGCCAATTATGTATCCTTCCTTTGGCCGAGACGGGTTCACGGTTTTTGCGATTTCGATTAAGGCGACTGGTCTCAAGTAGCGCCTGGGGCACCGTCTGGTGACCTGGCCAGCCCGCGAATGGTCCGCGACCTCGGCACGCCCGGACGATTATCTCAAATGGTACAGTCATACAAAGTCCCGGAGTTAGAAAGCGTCGAAAGACAATTGATTATTAGAGAGGTAGGGTACGTCGGCACGTCGGGCAACTATTTGTGAGGACCATTGGACTGAATGAAATATTAGGTCGTCCAGGGACGAGTGTCAATAATACGGAATGGATGTCGGAACGGTAATCGCAGGCTTTTACTTGTCGATTGTTGCGTTCGTTAATTGCGTGCGAGATGCGTCGTGTAGATTTAGCGCGATGCAAATATCACGTATCGGGACGATGCGAGATGATCGCATCGCCTAACAGATAATTCGATAATCGCCGACTTACAATCTCGACATGTTTGACTAATTATAGCGAATCGTGCGATCTGTGTTAGAAAGTCAGAGCGGGGTGAAGATATTTCGACACCTTTTCGCGATGGGCGACTTTTCTTACGGACTCGTGTAGAATTTTGCATAATTATTGGTGTTGTCCAGTCCGATAATTATCCGATAATTCAAGATAATATTTCAAATAGAAGGAAAAACCAAGAGAGAAGGGAGGAGGGGAACATGCACACATGTTGCGGAACTAACGTAATAATTATTGATGCTTACATCTCGTGCAGATTTCTGTAAGCCTGAATATGTTGTAAGCCTGTAATAATTACCATTAGAGCTATGACTAATCATTTTACCCGCAATTCCATCTTCATTAACTATTTTAATAAATAAGTAAATATTTAACGTCTCTATATCGTAGAACCAAATTGTGACGTTAATTTCAACCAGCTTTTCTCCATCGCGCGATTACTATATCTGCATTATATTCATGTTTCAGTATCTTTTCTTCATCCTGTCATCCTCCATCCTAAAATCATTTTTCTTGTTGTAATTAGAAAAAAAAGTGGATTTTCTGAACGAGAAATAACATTTTTCGAAAGTTTTAACGATATTTTCATCTCGAGCGCATTCTATTATTGTCTCACAAATTGAATTGCACACACGACAAGCAACCATGAAAATTAATGTAAAGTCAGACAAATTTTATCATATTTTTAGTAAAAGAATTAAACTGGTCGGAAACTTCTTCACCATTCTTGAATTGTACCAACACGAGAATGCAGATTCGCAGTGCACATGTGATTATTACACCGGCACACGAGTTCGCACATTTTTTTCGTGTGTTTAATTATGGTTAACAGGCCACACCGTGCTCAGAAACGTTCTCAAGTTACCATGTAAGACCATTAGCCTTCGTACGATTCGAATTTTCTTTCTCTTTTTGTTCGAGCGCCATTTGTGCCGCCGTGAGATTCGAGCTTCACTCGAGTGGGCGGATTATAAAAATAACCGTAGACCCGACTAACAAATGTTGCGCGAGCGCGATCGACATAATTGCAACGTTTAAACTCCTTTTTCGGACGGTAAAAGTATGTCGGCATCATCGAGATTGAAAAATAGCCGCTGAACAATGCTTATATAGATACGTACTACCGAGAAACAACGTATTCGACGAATCCCACATCTTTTCAGACAATCATATCGATTCTTCTCGACCAACTGTACGTTACCCTCGACGTAGTGCTTATAGCATATACGAGTACATGCATTTCTGAAAGCAAAACGCTCATCACTACAAAAATCCTTGATGAGTTTTCAAGAAGATCAGTTCACGTCCAAATTTCATTGATAATGAACAGTAGTTGGAATTGGCTTCCAAACTTTAGGGCAAAAAGTTCTTAATGCTCTTTTGCTTTATTTTTAATCGTGTACTATTTCCTCACTTTACCACCTATGAAAAAAAAAATATCGAAAACTTGGAACGGCACGTAAATATTTGTTGAGAAATAACGTACATGTGTTAATCATCAAGACGCGTCACCACTTTCGTGCGTTTCCGGTGCATTAACTGCACTTCCTTCCTGTCTATTAATCACTCCTCGATGAAGATGCGGCACGATGGAGAGAGAAGAAGAAGAAGAAGAAAAAAACGGACGGTCACGCCGAGCGTGTTAACTTCGCGATTGCATCGACCGAACGGCGCGAGCGTGTTTTCATGCGTTCGAGGGCATCCGCGATTCGTCGAGCGTGTCGAGATCGAAGAAACGTACGTCTCTCGGCGGGACGGACTCACCTGTAAGAATACGATCCGTCCGGCGAGGAGTCTTGCGTTTGTCGCAGTATGGCGTAGAAAGGCCGGCCCTGGTAATTGGGATTGTAATTGGGATTGTAATATTGCTCCGGTTGATACGATTGAGTCGTGAACCTGCCGAGCTGTGCGTACGCCATCGTCGTCAGGCCGAGCAGCAATATCTGCGAAAATGATTAGTTGGTGTAATAAAATCAGTTGGAAACTGAATATATCGGGCGATAATCCTCTCACGTGGGGTACAGTAATTATTTGACGGTCCAGATATAAAAATAATTACGTAATTACGCCAATAATAATAACTAATTTCTTTTTAAACTAGTCATTTCATCGTATTAACTGCCTAACAGCAGTGACCTAAGAGAAAACGCAGTTATTGCAATTACGAATGTTTTTATGCGCCTGCAGCCGAAACATGTTCAACCGTCTCGATATTATAGATTAGCACGATGGATACTGCAGCAAGTTGCGCGGAATTATATAACCTTGTGTTATTACGCAAAAGGGCCTACTAGGTAGGTTGAGATGGGTAGGCAGTTTGGCACGCAGGAGAATTTCGATTCACCGCACAACACAGCCGGCGCGGTTATGAATAATTATACGTTATTCCGTGCGTCATAATCCTCGTCTCACGCTTGTCGGAGACTTCCTCCATTGTGTGCTGAAAGCCGAGGAGAGTCAAGTGATTTGCGACACGTGGTATTTTTCGCGTAATATTCTTCGCGCGGGCCAACGAGAAAAAGTAATGAGTTACAATAAGCATAACGCGGCGGCTGGAATTAATTTGTGCGGCTGGTGCGCGCACAAGTGCACCGTTTCCTCGGCCCATCTCATTATCGGTCAGTCGTGTAATCCAATTATACCGAGCCGAGATAACATTTACACGAACGTCGGGTTTGCACGGCGCAATTGTAACAAACGATCATCGTCATTTTTCCAGGAATACCACAGTCGCGTCGTTTGCGCGCGCCAAACGGAAATGACGAAATCGACACCGATAAAATCATCTTCGTTGCAACCGATACATTCGCAGAAACTTCTCCGACGCGAATAAAATGTGAATCTTTGTTTATTCGTAGGGGATTTAGGGGATTGTGGCCATCCGTCCGGCATCCATGCCAAATCTTCCACGACGTCGCTGCTGTGGTCGTAAACATACACTCTCTCTCTCTGTATTTAATTGCCACTATTTCGTCGTGTTCGATCAATCTTTCAGTATCACGGACGTACCCAGTTTAGCGAGATTTATATTAAAAAATTTATCGATAAAATCATAAATGTCACTAGTTTTATAGTTTGTTCCCTTCTAGCTAAGGGTAGAGAAACTCGTAACGTAATGTCAGGTCGCTCCTCGCCTTGACGAAGTGAACAACAATGTTCACGAAACGTTAACATGAGTAATGGCCGGAAAATGGTAACCTCTAAATAATTTTCAATCAGAAATGAGATGCGATTAATCAAAGTCATTAATTTCCTGTTTGTTATCAATTTCTCCCGATTGTTAATAATCGTTTGGAAAGTGGATAAATCGCGAACGCCTGGAGAAAATCAAAGGATCACACTCACGAGGGTGTTCATGATGGTTTTTGATTGACGTATTCCGAAAGTCAGACGGCGACTCCTCGAATTCTCCCTGTTACCGGCGAATCGGTGCGCACTTGCGTGGCAGCGAACAGTCCCACTGCGTGCGAGACACACTCGGACCTTCCGAAAAGCCACGTACGAAACTCTTGGGTTAACTGCAGTTAGAGACACGAGCCTAGGTGGTCACCGGTGAGGCTTTATAGTCACCGGAGACGCTCTGCTTGTGCCCCCTTTTTGCCCCGCCATCGACCGTTTTCTGGAGGCTGAAGGGGAGAATAAATGTTGGACGTTACTCGCGTAATCCGCTAACTAAGCAAAGGGTGGTGGACGGTGGTCGGGGCTTTCTGGCTAGACGATAGGTAGGTGGTAACCGATGGTCCCCCTCGCGTGCACTCGCGCCTCGTGTCTCCCGTGCATCCGCGTGCGCATCTGCGCCTACGTATCGCGATCCTCCGCAGGCGTGTGTGTGTGTGTGCGTGCAGGCTTATTAAATTATACACACGCCAGTACTCGCGGAACAGATGCAGACACACAAAGACAGAAATTGGACGGCGCCGCGAGAACGTATACCTATTATACGCGAAATCCCAAATCACGGTGTATCCTGGAAAGTTTCTTGTAAAAAAAAATCATTAAAAGCGTCCAAGCGCTTAAAAAATATTTTTTACAAACAGAATCTTAAGGTTCGCAGTGTAAAATTATTACTTTAAACAAGTTGAGTAAATCTTATTGTCGCCAGTGATAATTCAAAGAGGGAATATTTTTCAAGAAGTCGGCCAAACTGGCAAGAAAGTGATCTTTATTCAGTTCACAACGTTTCGGCTCTGTTTCGGTTAAACAAATTACGCTACTTCGACAACTATAGGCCACACTTGAAAGGGACCCGATTAAGAGGTCGACTTCTTGAAAAATATTCCCTCTTTTTATTATTTTAAAAATCGCATGCTTAAAATGCGGAGATGCTACCTGCCTCCTCGGATACTCGTGTCAGCTACAGGTGTTCGCGATGCCACCCAGTCCAGGCATGGGTATTTTGAACATGTATACGCAATACGTGTCGCCAGCTCCCACATAACACGTAATGTTACAGCGATATCACAGCAATATTGGAATATATTGGAAACATTACATATTACAATAAAATATCATACAAGTATTACTGACAAAATACGCTTTTATAAATAGCATTGAAATATTATAATTACATTGCTGCAATATATCACATGCAAAATAGCAAAGTGACGTCAAATGACATTTAAACTGTCTTATTTGCATTAGAAATGTTATGACATTGGTAATAATAATTTATTACTTTCGTTAAGGAAAACTGCAACTCAAAATGTTCTCGTTAGACTTTCAATTTGTGGTCTCATTTTTAAAATAATAAATCAATTACAGTTAAGTTTATAGATTACTGGAGGCAAAATGTACCAAAAATATTTGAAATTTGCTATGAAAAGTATACGTCATGTAAATGATAAATTCATCTATAAGCAAAAACAACTATGTACTGCTGAGTGATTTAAAAAATTGTTCACAATAGTTTTGAAATGTTGCTATAATGTTATTCAAACGTTGTAAATTTATACAATGTTTCTACGGTATTGCACTGCAATGTATTATATGATATTGCAACTGTAACGTAGTTGCAAATTTCTGTGCTGTATGGGTGTACGTGTGTATATTCATAACGTTACTTTTAAAACCCTAAACTCGTTTTTTAAATATCCTGTATAACATCTCAAGTAGCAAGATGACAAATGATATCTTAATAACATTTCTAACATCTTAATGACATTTCTAATGTAAGTAAGACGTTTGAAATGTCATTTGACGTCACTTTGCTATTTTCCATGTGATATACTGCAGCAATGTAATTATACTACTTCAATGTTATTTATAAAAGTGTATGATGTCGGTAATATTTTTATAATATTTTATTGTAATATGTAATATTTCCAACATATTGCAATATTGCTGTGACATTGCTACAATATTACGTGCTATGTGTGCTATTAGGTGTTACTTCTCGCACTTCCAATTAGCATTAAGCTTTTGCTCGCAGTTCTCATGCACCTCGTGCGTATCTATATCGCTTAGGAAATCGGGATGTTGAACGCATGCCATTTCTCTATGAATTAAATTCATTGCGTTTATTAGCTCCTTTTGCTCGCGCAAGAGCTGCTTATACCATTCTCGTATGATATATGCACGTGCATATCACTTGTGTCATAGCGCGTGAAATATATGTCTACAGTTTTTACGCCCGATTAAGCTCCCTTGTGCAAACAATCATGGAAACATTGCAGAAACAATAAATCACGATGGCAAGTTACATTCTTGCATAAAATACGCTCGTCTCGAAACTTCGCGCATATGAATGGCAGCCTAATATTTTATTCATATATGTATATTTTTAATTTATGTTTAGACACGTGTGTATGCGTGTGTGCGTGCGCGTGGAATACAATTTAACATACATATCAGTTTGCTCGTAACAAAGATCTACATTTTAATCGTTGTCTCGCTCAAATGTTTAATAAAGTGCGAGACACAAGATGAAACGTTATACAGTTTAAAATCCGATAGTATTTTTCTATAATCCAATCAAACGAAATTTCGACTGAGGTATGCCAAAAATCGGTAGCTATCGCGTGCAATTACTCCCATACACCTAGTTACTGCCCTCCGCAACTCGCGTGTACATCCGCATCGCGTCTAAGGCGAATTGGGCTAATTTCGCGCTTGCAGACTCATCCTTGCTCACTGGGATGGAAGCGCACATGCACGTATCCACGTGAGCGCGTGTGTCCACGCCCACGTACATAAACGCTACGAATCGGCACGGTGAGATTGAGCTTAACGAGGATGCATTGCTCGTCGCCGGGAGAACCGTCATCATCTTGCGTCTCGTAACGTCTTGTATAATGCGCGCGCGTCGGATTCAGGTTCGCCGCCGCCGGATTCGCCGCGGATCATCGCAGGGCGTATTCCTTTCACTGCAACGAGCCGGTGCAACGCGATTCGCCGCGCATCGCCGATCTTTGCGACATATGCGGGCGTAACACCTTGGCATATCCTTCGGTCCTTCGAACGGTCAGGATCGTTTGAGCGACTTCTCCAAAATTCCTGGCCTCACGACTCCAACCGTGCTGTATGATGCGTCGTCGAAATAAATTAATTCCCTCGCGTATCGTCACTGGAACATAGTAGCCGACAAGATGCAATGATAATAAAAGTAAAATGACAATAACATAAGTAGTTTTAAACAGAGTTTCGAGGATTTTATCGCCAGTGCTTGATTAACAGTTAGGTTGAATAATCCGACACAACTGCCTACAGGAAAATTTCCCTTATCACAAACACAACGTTTGGTCATGGGTTTTGGCCGACTTCATGCTGTAACACTTGAGAAGGGCCAAAACCCATGGCCTAAACGTTGCGTTTATAAGAAAGGAAACGCAATGCAGTGCAATCGAATTCGTTATTAGAAAGTCACATTCTAAACTGTGAAATCAATAAATTTTAATATCTAAACCCATGGAAAGATCTTGGCCACGTTCGACAATGTTATTTTATAGAATTCTGCGAAAAAATAGACATATAAAAAGAGGTGATTCGAGAAAAGGAGGCCCGAACGAAGCTGCAGGTAAGGCCACTAGTAACATTATAATTACATGTTATATTATTACTTATGATAATTATTACTGATTGCATTACTACATTTGATACAACTTCAATACATTACTTTAATATAACTTTCATGTACAAGACACATAATTTACATGTGTATAAAATTTTCTGTCATTTTCTTCCTTAAGGGGATGCTGGAGTGGTTTGATTTACCGACAGAGTCGCATACAGTTTTTGGAGGTTTGTAATGAAACGTAACCTCAATATGTCATATTATAGATACAAATGAAAATAATTATGTAACATTTATGTACAAA
>NW_011966997.1:35902-52577 GCF_000949405.1 Vollenhovia emeryi | reverse complement strand
CTTATATGAAAATGTTCAACTATGCATTCTACACTTGGGTCTGGTATTAGTTTGTACATAAATGCAAATAATAAGATTTACAAACGCAAAAACGGTATCCGACTCTGTCGGTAAATCAAACCACTCCAGCATCCCCTTAATTGGGAGACTTCATAGCGATTGTGCCCCCGAGAAAATTTGATTGGTTCGGTTTTAGAATGTTGGATTAACTCCATCTATTGGTTTATTACAATGTCTATTAAAACTGGGTCGCATCCTACTCCAGCTCGTGGAAGACAAAAGATTTTAAAACGAAATAACAAATGTACGAACATAATTACGTGTCTGTTCTGCATTCTCTCTGGAGATCTTCTGGATAAGTTTCGCGTGGGTACCTCGCGACTGATCGTGAGTATAACTGAGTATCTCGCGACGCATAACTAATAAATAATTGTAAGAAAATATAATCGCTTACTAAATATTTCATACGCGACTTCTGCAATGCGCCGTTAATGATCAAAGATATTGCTATTATGCTAAGAGATTTATCTATTTTCTTTTGTCTTCGATTTAATTAAAACGGCATTATAACATAACAATCTTCTTACGAGACAGACACCTATCAATGGTACTTAATTATTCAAATGTTAAATATTAAACCCTGGCCGAGGTGATATTTTTTCGCAATAAATTTAGAATAGAATATTTAGACACTACCATCCTGTCACGGCTTTGAGTCCTTTAAATTCTCTGAAATTTGTGTTTAACACATACGAGCCTTACTAATTTATTTAAATATTAAACTCAATCTTAAATTCAATGTTAAATATTAAACGTTAAATGCTTGATATAATGATTAGAACATATTGTGTTCCAATTATTGATTATTCCTATATTTTCTAGTACGTTTTACATAATCCTTTTATGTAATCCGCGCGCATATAATATTTACAAACTCACCTACATTTCGAGCAAGTTGAAAGCAGGATGCATCAAGATATCATAGCGAATCTTCACGATGCTTCTCGAGCAAGACCGTATATTATCGTGTTCTCATCCCTCGATTTGTCAGGATCTCACTCCCGCCTGCGGGATGAGCCTGAGATATCTCTTTGTACAAATCTAAGGAAAAGGGGTACGTAAGGATGCGACTGAGGAACAAACATGCGATTGAACAAAGACATGACGAGCACAAGACGGCGACTGGAATGAGTCGGTGCTGCACGTTTGACAGGTGGTATTTAAACTAGAATAGAAGACGAAGAATCGCGGACACGTTCGTATTTTCCCAAACACGTTGGTAACGATGGTATTTGCAGTTTCGCCATTAAATCTCACCGCGTTGGACTTGGCAATACACGCGCGCGTAGGTGTGACGGAGACAACGGTACGTACAAGTTAATCCCGCGGAATTTGTGTTAACTTTTTTTTATCAGCGATATCTCTAATTACACGCGGGACACCGGCAGGGACATAGATAAATGCCCGTGGAACGTAGGCGAGCGCGCGGAACTGCGAATACCCTTTGCCAGTGCTTTCCGCGAAATTCGAGAAGCCACTATAATCATCCATGCATTGTGCAAATCTTGCAATAACGTAACAATAATTGTGCGAACAATTGCAATAACAGAGAGTATGTAGATGGCAAGATTATTAAATTCTTTCCTCTGTCTCGTTAAAAGATTTTAATACGTTGAGTATACGTGTAGAATCGAATAGATATTAGAATTAGTCAAACTCATTTAAAAGTATTTATTCTCAAAATTAAACTAGTTTTTATATTATCTACTGTGTACAACACTAATGTACTTAATATTCACTTAGATGTTCTGTGCGTGCGTGATATTTGAAACTATATTTTCGCACGTAACAACGTTATCGTCAATTACATTATCTGCTAACTCACGCTGTAATAAAACGCGGACCTGCATTCGCATTCTAGGGCAACCCCGACCAAACAATGACGGCCTTTTTATTTACAAGCTCAGGCACATCTAGGATGAATCCTATCTTACTGACGACGAACGAGCCCACCCTTTCTTTTGTCTCAGTGCTTAGCATTAGCGGGCAAGAATTGTTGCATTGTTTGGTGTACGAAGAGGATTACGCTCGCAATAAACTCCGTGAATTACGGCATCGGCCTCGCTTCTCAATAAAACAATTTGTATCTCTATGGAAAATGAGATACGCATCGTGAACTCACTCCTCGCCTACGATTGCCGTCGTGCTGGAAAAGTATTATGCACATTATGCGCGCGCATACAACTATATAAATAATTGTTCAAATATAAATTGTGATTTATATTTCTTTTTAAATCTTAGTTGACGCGTAGATCATACTTTCTCTCTCTCAATATATATACACTTAATGCGACTGTGAGGAATTTTCATAAACGCGCGTTTGACATTTGATTCGTCGAGTAGAATATTGGGTGGCTTCCACCAGTCAGGACATTTCGACAACGCGCGCGCTCGTAATCGCGCGCGATACGACGCGCCTCTTCCTCGCCTAACTCTGGCCCGAGAGCGCAGAAAGGTGTTACCGGAGAGAGCCTCAACAAAAGGCGGCGCCTTGACATTAAAAACTGCTCTTCCCCGCGAGAAACGCTGGCTTTATTGTGCGGTCGCGGGCGCGAACGGTGAAGTGCCAGAACGAGAGCCAGAAGAAGAGAATAACCTGCCAGTTATGCCGCTGCGGGGTTACCCAAGAGGCGGTATGACCCGCCCGCGGATTTACAGCTCAGATTCCTGAAAGGAACGCGTTCCTCAGGCCGAAACATCTCCGCGTTGCTCGTAGCGCGCAGCGTCTTGCGCTCATCTCCTATCAGGCACGAAATCTTAAACCCGTTGCGCTATTATTCGTTCTTCTCCATTGGTCATGGTCCACTTTGTAATCTATGACCCAAATCTATCCGAGTAAGTTTCTGTGTGCCAAGTTCCTCTTGGAATTTAAATTTTCTAGGCGCAAATTTCACAATATGCAATCTAGTCGACGATCTGGTTTACATTCTAGGATCGTTTAAGAATGAATTGAAGAATCAATCTGTTTTCGATTGTCTCCGGCGAATAACTTCTCGGTTTCGGATTTCGCAATGGATTACGTGTACTATGCACTGACACACGATGTACACGTGATATAACGAGAGATAGAGGAAGACGTAGTCCACCAGTTTCGCTGGATTATTCAAGAAAAGCATAGTAATCCCGCCCTCCGGCCTGCACCCCATTCATCCGACGTACTCTGACTTAAAACGCTGTTATACGCCATTTCTCCCTGGACAATTGCAGGGATCTATCCTCGCTGCTCGTGTACCTGATAATTCTAGTTATGAGCCGCACACATCCAGTAATCACTATGTCAGCTGAATCGCATTCGCTCTAACATTAGAGCACAGAAGGAACTGGGCACCAAAAATGTACATTTCTTTCTCAGCAAAGACTTTGACTTGCTCTTCATAAGTCACAAATATTTGAAACAATTTTATTAATTGCCGCAAAATAAACCTCGATCAACTATTTGGGAGACGAGTCGAAAGACCCATAATTACTTTTCCATGCAAATAAATTGTTTTGCATTAATGGTGAATTCACAAATTTCAGTCTCGAAAAGGCAACTAATGATTGAAAATTACGGGGGTACGTAGTATGCGATGGTATTCAATCGTGTATTACGCAAGACTGATCTTTCTTCCGACTCGGACGTGAGGCCGCCGTCAGGCCGTCGCTATCGTGACGTCCAGTATTTATAATACATAATGAAATATAATTAGGTAATGACGCGCGATTTGGTAATGGCGTAAATTCACGCCTGTCGCAAAAGGAGGGCCCATCAATATAATCTGCCCTCGATATGATCTTCAATTACCGCTTTACAGACTCTTCTCCTTTCCATTCGAGGGATTCTCGCCCAGATCTCTCGCGATCTTCCTCTGTGAAATCTTCGACTTTATCACGCTCGCCATTATGAAACGAGCCATATATTAACGGAACGAAACGTTGCCATTACTTTTACACCGAAAGCGCGACCTTATTACTCAGCAATTGTAGCAGTCATTCGGGTGTGCTTGTGCGTTCTGCGATTTTGAAATCAAATTGATAAATTCCAAGTTGTAATTGATTCGTACAAATTTAATGTAAACGGTATAATAAGGCATCAGTCTTGCGTAAAACGATTGAACGCCATCGCATACCGTGTGCCCCCGAGCTACAATTTTTAATCATTAGTTGTCAAACTTCTCGTCGGTCTTCTAGACTGAAATTTATGACGTCAAGAATTATTTCACGCCAGTACATGACTGACAATAATTAAGCTTTCAATCGACCGTAACTGGCAACGTGTTTTTTAACACAGAAAATTTATTGCGAAAAATAGTGAAATTTATGAATTCATCATTAATGCAACATAAAGCTCTCACATTAAAAACAGAACTACATTTCAAGTGTATAATTGTGTCAATTGTATCAATTTGCCTGTTCGTAAATTAAACATAAATTAGTGAAAAATTATCGTGAGCTCACTAATAGAGATCACTGTAGTGTTCGTAAAAACTTGAGACGAATGATTATGATAAATTTAGCTCCTATACACCTAGTATATCTTTGACTCGTATCAACGCTGATTTATTTAAACGTATTCACGGTATTAAGGCGATAATACGACGCCATTGTAGTCGAGTGATAATAAGAAGGAGATGCAAACGATCACATTTATCGGTCCCGATAAAAGTCTTCGAGCACAAATAGCCCCTCGATTATGAGAGAGGGTTACTCAACTCGCTCAGGGCTCAGCCCGCTCGGCATAATCTATCGTTGTTCTTACTTCGAGTCGGCCATCGCGGATTGCTTCTTTCTCCACGTCGCACGGCGCGACGCATCTGCGCCCACCGACATATGTCTTTACTTGTTCCCGCGGTCGTGCCTCTATCAGGACCGCCCACTGAGGATGCAACGATTAAAGACACTCGTCTCGATACCCGCGCGCGAGAACGAGCAGGGAATTCCTCTCCCCTCGGGCCAGCCGCCAGGCGCTTATTATCGCCGATCACTTTTGTTTTCCCGCGGAGACTCTCGGAAACCAACCCGGTTTTCTCGTTCGCGGAAAAAGAAATCGCCCGGCATTCGCTAATTAATATATTGCGATAAGGCAGCATCGGTTGATTGCAGACGTAACGGCGGCCTTTCGACATGATCTCTCGCGTTTAAACGTATTAATTAATTTTTATAATTCGCGATTGCGCGATCCTGTTTGAGCTGCTTTCGGTTGTACAAGTAAAATAATGAATATGTTAGATAACTGATATGTACTTAAAGACCTTTCGGTAACGCAGTAAGTTTTTTTATTTGGTACCGTTTCAACGGTGAAAAGCGGTAAGGGCTTGCAGACTACAACTTCCTTGAAACATTTGAAATGAAATTGTCAAAGTATTACAATACGCAATAATTTTGCAATGTTAATTAATGAGCATAACAGCGACAAAAGTAACGTAGAAAAATACTTCTACGTTTTCAACCCAGACAGCACAGATCTCCTGAAGACGTCTTAAAGACATTCTCTGGACGTCTTTATGTCCTAAGAATGTTCCCAGGATATCCATAGGATATCGTGTGCTGTCTGGGAAGTTGTTTCTATGGATTGCTCATTTGTCACGTAACGTGCATAGAAATGGTTTTTGTAGACTGTTAAAATAATTTGAGAGAAAATGAAAGGGTTAATAAATAATAATTATGTTGTTAATGGCAAGAAATCGTTGAACGTAATGTGGCAATGTATCATAATTATTTATTGATCAATTAAACAAGTTTTCCTCGTCAACGATTATTTCCTCGGCTATAAGAGTTTTCCATTATTGAATTATCGGTCCATCTGATATCGATTAACAGCGATATAGTTTGCACGTTACGTGAACCGCGTTACCGGTAATAGGAACGAGATAGCCGGCGGGATAAGAATCTCAATGGATGATTTCCCACCTTTGCGTGCCATCGTGAGATGGACGTCACATGGAAAACAGGGTATTATCGGGCCTCGCGATCTCACCCGTTTCCTACGCAATGTTACACCAGTAACGATGCACACTAGTAGGTGCGAAAAATCGCTGCCATTTTATTAGCGAACGGTGCGCGCCGTTAATGGTCGTGAGATTTTCTAGGAAATATCTTCCATGTTGATTGAAACGATGCCGCGATACGGCCGCGAATTTACGGGGGAATTTTATTACGTCGCTCTCGGAAATTACATCTTAATCGTCGGATCGACGCTAATCAGCGCTAATTGCGCTCCTCACGCGAAGACAAACGGTGGCTGTTGTATAAACGATACTGCTACAATTAATCGCGCTATTATTATTGCTATTAAAAAAAAAACGATGCTACCTTTGTTATCGGAGATCTGCTGCAGGATGAGGTTTTCAAAATGTGCAGGCACTGGCGTTCCTTGCCGAGCGTTACATTGTATTCAACTCTTGCAATATATCCTCAAACACAGGAAACTCTGTTCAGGCGTAAGCACAATGTAGCTTTCTTGATGCGGCTTCTATTCATAGCTTACCAACAATAGATCCATAAATCATACGGTAATTCATCGAGCGCGCTATGATACTCCAGCCTTGGTACTAATTTTGGGCGATAATGAATTTTGCCGTCATTCTCCCGATAACATTAATATTTATCGTCCACGCCCACGTCTTTTTTCTTCGTCGCACGGGACTACCGCGTTTCTTCGTCCCGATTCCAAGGCAGTCGCGCGTCGCGGTACGCAAAATGTAACGTTGAATCCTTGAAAGACGCTAACTTCCCGAGAGGACTCGCGAGAACGTCTCTTCGAGCTCACGTAGGTGAGGTGAGTCGAATCTTTCGCCAGCATCCGTAATTTCTATCCGCTCGACACCTCCACAAACTCCGGTCGTTCACGTGTTGTCGAAATTAACTAACCCAGCGTGGTGGTGTAACACGGTTGTACTCTTGCATAAGAATAAATGCCAGGGTCTCCTAGCCGGAAATATCTGGCGCGCGCGCACAAGGAGACGTCGTAAAAAAATCCCGTCGTTGCGTCCTTCCTACAGAATCCGCGAAATTCACGCGAACTAAAGAGTTACGACTTTATAAATTAAGAGTAGCGCGCGAAAAATGCACGACATCAAATTAGAATCAACCTTTATACAGATCCTTCTCTTCCTCTTGATTCCTATGATACATATTGTACCTTGACACAATTCCAGATGAAGGCAATTATGACGATCTACAAGCATCACATAACTAATTTTTTATCAATTTCGACTGTCTCTTATTAAAAACTGCGGAAGGGTATCTCTTATAAAAAATAACACCTTACAGTTTCGTTACCTTGGGCAATTAAGTTGTGGTGGGTTTATCGGATCGGCCGGCAAATGAATACGTCGGGAGGTGTTTCTTAAGAAATATTTATATTCTTATATTAAAAAAATATTTGATATCTATAGTTCGTGGCTCGAGAGGTAGGCGCTTTGTCCAGAGATGTTGCTAAATGTCGCTGATCGTTTATTGCTGATTTTCGGGCTGCGGGTGGGCTAGAATGTAATCGACGGCCCTCTGGATCAGCTCGGGCACGTGTGGAGCGACCGGCAGGTGGGTGCCCTGCGGGTGGAAGCCGGTCTCGTCGGCCGTGTACTGGACGGCGATGGGAGTGCCGTCGGGAGCGGTGTACTGAAACTGGCCCTGGGCAATGATTGCGGGATTGCCCTTGGGTCCAACGGGCTGCGGCGAGCCCTGCTCGGTAGCGGCAATTCCGTTCTCGGTCTCGTAGGCGTAATGGTAGGATCCTTCCGGCGAGATGTCCTGCGCTTGTTTCAGGATGGCCACCGGCTGTTGCTGCTGGTATTGTTGGTGCTGCGCTAGAGCGGCAGCAACTAGAGCGAGGGACACAATCTGAAACAGAAATCAAAATAGAACATAGGTACGAGAAAAGGGGCGCCGAGAATCATTTCTTATTGTACACGGAGAGAATTTTCTTTTAGACTTTATCCTGAAAATCATGGTAGTACAACACGGAATTGTGCAGAATTTTATGAGCTTGTCGAAACTTCACTATGTATCGTAGTAAAATTATTCAAACATATTTGATATCTCATTGTGGTGGATATTAATCGTTTTCATTGTAGTAGATATTAATAAGAAAACTCATAAAGTTCTTCGAAATGCCATGTTGTCTCACAACTATAATTTTCCGGGTAAATTTAAGAGAAAAATACATTCAAATCATAACTTTTAAAAGAAAATTCTCTCTGTGTAAAAAAAATTGACGTAACTATGAATTTAGTTCCGCTCATTATTAACAAGTAGTTGTAAAGGATTATCGATAATTCAAAATGTTAAATCCACATTGAAATGTAAAACTAGGATGGAATGGTTATATTATTGAAAAAATATGGAGAATTGGCACATGCTATGTAGAATTTTACTAAACAAGCGATTTATAATATCGTTATTGTGATTAAGTTATATTATTAATTGACAAGCACACAAATTATGCCAGAATAAATAACAGATTTCCGTTGTTAAAGAATTAATGGTATTAGATGTCGATTATGTAAATTCACTGTAATTGGCCGGAAAGTGCAATGGGCAAAAAATTGCTACTTGCGCGTAATATTGTGCGCTGCAAAAAAAAGAATTGCAGGTTTCGTAGCAAATCTGTGAAAAGAAGATTGGATATCATCGAAAGATAAGCGAGTTAATAGTTCGTCTGTAGGCAAATAATTAAAGGTCCGCCGTTTCCTAACGCGAATCACCGTTAATTGCTGCGTTTGATTTGTTATTGCAGTTTACACTTTATTCTTCTCTTGTTTAATTAGCCGAGCATTAATTGGATCACAGAATCGTAACAAGCTGTTTTCGCAATAATCGAAAATGATCGGAAGAAACGGGAAAATCCAGGAATTATTCCGAGTGATTGATGAACTCTAAAAGAAGGACTGAAAATTGGAAGTTTCTTCTTAATTGTATATCGAAATGTATACCGATTGTACTGACAAATATTAAAAATCAAATAGTCAAATATATTTTACAAAAACTTACGCTAGAAAAAATACAGAACCGATTGAAATTTTATCTATATTAATATTGATATTAAACATTGAGATAATAATTTTCTACGAGTTAAGTTTACTTATAAATAGCAGAATTGAAGATAAAGTGAAGGCCAATGTAAAACTCACGAGAAATTTCATTTTGTTGTGCGGGTGGCTCGAATCTGTCGATCCAATGGAGGAACGCGATGAGATTTCGAGTGTGACCGCCACGAGACTCGAATGCGCTTTTATACGAAACCGTAGACCCCACTTTCCCTCATCGTAATGATACCCAAAAAACGAGAAAAAGCCAGGGTTATGTCCAGTCACGGCGGCAAGAAAGGACAAAGAGAAAGAGAGAAGAAGCGAGAGAGGATACCCGGGCTAAAATAGTATCTTCTGCCAAAAGTAACCTCAAGTCGACTTGACCTTTACGCGCGACGTCTAAATCGATCGGTTGCATAATAGCCGAGAAACCTGTTGACATTGTGTTACTTGTTCGCGCGTCGTCTTCAAGAACTCAACGTTCACGTGGCGTAGTGCATAATGCGGGCGAAATGCAAACGAATCTCGATAACGATAATGTCCCAAGCGTGCACCGCAATTTGGAAAGATTCGCCCGCGATGGAATTTTTCTCTATGTGATTTGAAAATTCAGGTATTTCTTCAAAATTTCTAAACTCGAACATATGTTAAGGAACATCTTGCACTTTTCATGATTTTGTTAAATAAATTATAATGGTTGGTTATTATAGCTGGACATTTATTAATTTGTTTGGCCTTCAAAGATAAAATTCTCTCATTAAATAAGCACCGATTATTATTTTGCTACTCAATTATCCATAAGGTTTGAAAAATTTTCGAGAATGTGCACCACTCTCTAGAGACATCCTGTTAGCAAAATGTAGGTACACCACACGATTGCGTGTACATCTTTCTTATCTTCTTGATAAACCTAGATACATTGCTAGGCATATTACTCTGACAAATGGGAAGGAAATGCGCTCTGCTGATTCACGATTTGCCGATTGTTTGAACTGTTTGCTCGAGCACTAAATCTTACATGTTTTACAAGTATTTCTTGCTTACAAATTATATATTGCATATATTTACTATACGGGTGCCCTGAAATTCGCGAAAATACCATAGCAAGAAAGTTGCCGAAAAAGTTAATTAAAAACGTATTTGGCATTTTTCGTTCCGAGCAGTATTTTTGTAAATAAAAATTGAATCTCTCCCTTTTTATATTATATAATAAAAAAAATACAGTGTATATATAATAAAAAATATATATTTAAAATAATTACATCTATTAAACAGTTACCTGAATTTTTGGCAATCTTTAATATGAGTTAATTTTAATATGAATAGCATAAGTACAAAATTTGACGTGAGACAGTCTTTCGAAAGAAGTGTATTAAGAAAGAATCGGCTTGAAATTAATCACAAGGTCGGGAAGCGATAAGAGTAATTTGGGAATTATCCCTGTGTGTTATGACGGCGTGTGTGGCAAGTTGCAAAAGTATTTTTTAAAAAATGGCATCATGGCATCATTAAAATTGATGTGTCTGAGTCATAAAATCATAATCGAGAATGATTAATCGGTAGGAGGAGATGAACATAAACTGCGGGAGATTTTAATGCCCGGCCGTATAATGCTTTCCCTCCCTGCTTGTCTCTTTGTCGGTGTATGATTGCGACTCATCCCATTCGCCCGTTTACATGTTTTCGAGCGAAATCCACGTGAGCGAGATTGCGTCAACGATTCAGACGTGTAGCGAGTGTTCGGGATACAGCGAATATGCCCCGCATGCAAAACCTGATGAGCGCAAAAGAATTATATTTTAACGCAAATCGATGGTACCAACACTTCACCTGAGACTGTCATTGTGAACGAGGAATATGGAATGCGTGTATATGTAATAAATTTTTTAAATAGCGTCTTTTTTCCTACATTAAGCTACTTGGAATCCCCCGCTAGCCGATAATTCGTACGGGAGATAAATCCAAGGTGCGTCCGCACGAGCCGGCGTTGCGACATCGACCTTGCCTAAGAACGAATATCTTATACCCAGGCACAGAAGGCCGACCGTCCTTTTTTTCCCCCTAGCACGAAAAGAGGAGACGAATTTCTCACAGCACTGAAGAACAATTATTGCGATTGCAGCTGCCCGTTGATGAACGAGCATCGGAGGAATGAACGCGCTGCCAAAGCAGTAACAAAGATAAAACGCCGTTGGAGTCCTTGTGCTTCCTTCGGCTGTATTACGCGAGTGTGTTACGTCTGCCACGGTAGCCATTACTCAAGCAAATTGTTTCTGAATGATAGTGCTCGGCCACTCTTGCGTCAGAATTTTCTGAATGAAACTTGGATGATCCCTGATCCTGAATGAATGGGTGCAATAAAATTCATGATCTGACGCATGTAGATCATTACAGTGTCTGGCATCAAATCCTATCATGCAATCACAATAATAACCGTAATCAATAACACTTTTAACCATTTATTCGAACAATTTGACCCAACTTTTATATTAACTCTTATAACATTGAACTTCTTTTATCTTTTCTCTTCTACCGAATTTATCTACAATGTGCATCTGCGTGCATAAGTTATTATTGCTTCAAACTGACGACATTATTGCTTTGCGATGCTTCGTAGACAATCATAGTCTATATCCGATGCTGCGTGAGAAAATGCATATAATTAATTCTCTCTTTGAGCTAGACAACGCAGTGTGAACAAACGTCTACCATAAACGCCGTTGTGACGGCTTAATTATGTGCGATGACAGATTGCTATAATGTCAGAATTTCTTGAATCAATCTCTATCTTGTTAAGCTACCGTGTGGTATTGCTTGCAGCTCATTTTCGACGGAACAAAGTGGTGCCAATCAATGTCCGTGCTGAGCGTTCAACCACTTGGCAGCAAACCAACGTTAGCAATGCTGTAATCGATATCTGCTGCACAACTAACTTCATATATAGCCTGTAGCGTTATATAACCATCGAGAATCTGCCTTTCTGGCCATATAATATTTCTCCTTCAATTTTAAAATATATAATTCTGTTGCACAAATTTCCACCATGTTAATCGCAACTATTCCACTACTAAAAAATTTAGTAAATTAATTTTCTAATTGACAAATTCTAAATTTACAATATTTATTCGTAGTAATTGATTAATTTTGCTTTACTTTTATACAGACGAAGTTTAGATATTTAAACACCACCATAATCATCAAATATGTGAAATAAAAAGTGATATGATCGTCATTGTATGATTCTCAATGTCAAAATTAATCGTACAGAGAATTATTCATGCACAAGCGACATTGTCGACTTCTTCTTGCTGTTATAAAAATAGATAGTATCGATGTTAGCTGTATGGAACAAATGAAAAAAATTATTTTGCGTTCATTAATCATGCATTCCAATACTTCATCTTCGTCACATATCACGGATATTTGATAGAAAATTCAGTAAGTCCTACTTAAAAATGCATCTAATTACAATAAATATGCATTTGTACAATGAAGAAGAGATACAAATCAGCATCTGACACACCTATGACACCAAAGATTAAATTATTCGCGTAACGAACTTGTGAGATAGTTTTGAGCATTTGATAAAAGGTGAAACGATCGTCCACGGTATTCAATGGTAGTTTCTTTAGGTAAAATTTGGGAATGACTCTATCACGTTTATATAGTGTTTCAGGATTAAACGTTTTAACTTTAAAATATGAATTTAGGATCTCGGAATAAGTAAGGAAACTCCTAGAAACGTGCCTGTGCAAACTTTTTGTTTAAGAAGATATTGGCGTCTAAAGTTACGAATAAGCATCATTGAGTCTTATCTTACGTTTTACTAAACAACTTCACGTAATTTTTCGTGAAAAGTGTGGATTACAATTAATATAATTTAAATACCAATCACAATAAATTCTTCTTTGCCAAGAATCTTGTAATTGTACTCATTGAAAAATATGCGAATAACGTGCAACAAAGAGAGTTCTCTATGGTCAACTAACAATTAATACTAAATATTTTTATTTAATAGTCGTTTAGCAATACACATTTCAATCGATCACCTCACGCGTAGGCTTTATCCAGAAATCGTTGGCCGGTCAGCGATCAAATCTTTCGGAATTCTTAAGATGCTAATCTTATTCTTGCGACCAGCTTCCTGGAGGCCGTAATAAAATTCGCATATGTCATCACGCAAAACGAAATCACGTGATAGTAATGTTCTATAAATATATGGGTACGTATAATATATATTTATTAACATTTTTTCTTTAATTAAATTTTAAATTTATAACTATTGCAATTTCTTTAAAAATGCGATATAAATAAAGGTGGAATATATATTTTGTGTGTTACATGCTCTTGCACAAATAATATTTTTCATATCACACTATTTTATTATTTTATTGCGCAATATTCTGTACGACCCACTTATATTAATTTAATTTATTAGATTGTAAATATTATCTAGATTCGATCTCTTATTTACGTAATATAATATGTTTTGGAAGGTCTAATATAACACAATATTTATTTAATTGTTATACACATAGTATTGATGATAATCTTTTTAACTGAAACATGTAAAATCTCACACGGAATGGAATCTTAGTTGCAATTGCCTATAATGAATAAGATGCATAATACGGGAGAAGGTGCGTCCTGTTCTCATGGAGCGTTTTATACAGTAGAATAAAATAGCACGATTTCAATAAAGATCGCGTCATAATCTGGCGTATAATTTGTTTACACATTTATAAATCTGTGAAACTGACAACGTGTTGTTCATCACTGTATGTGCTCGTGTTAGGAAACGTTGAATTAAGTAAGGCAGTGATGCGCAGTTGGTCAAAGATACATCATCGCATTACGCATCTATGCATCATCGAAGTCAAATCATCCTGAATAAAAAGCCTTTCCACTACTTACTTTATGTTTATGTAATGTCAAATTCTCCGTACTTTCAACAATTCTAATTATTTCGTTAGAATATATACATTAACAACAAATGTTTCATCACAAGCGCTATTAAGTCTCTAATCATGCAACTAAGATAAGTGTCTCACTCGAAAGCTCTCTTGTTATTGTTTGCATAATATAGTTGGTGTCGAATAAGAACGAGAGAGGAATAAAATAATTATTGCTCGGACGTTGAGAACCGTCGCGTTAAACTTCGTATCATCGGACGTCAATCAACAATCATTTTAACGTAAAATCGCGTGATATGGCATAAGGTGATTGAAGCACCAATTATATATTCGCGAGATGTAAAATCTACATAACTCACGACTTCATATACGAGACGTGACAGCCATTAAATGATTGACCTGTGTGCACTTAATAAACGCGAAACCGGTAATTTTTCTCCTTTTAACTAAAATGCATTTGCAGCTTATGATTACCCGCTCCTGTACTTACATTTGCTATTTTTTTTTTGTAAAATATAATTAATTCTTATTCCAATAAATAATTACGTTAGGAAATAGTAAAAGCCTTTTTTACCAAAATAATAAGTAACTGATAAAAAATGTTTTTGCTTCAACCATTTAATCTAATGATGAATGTGCGATTCGTCGAGATGCAAGTAATAGTCTTGAAACAGCCCTCTTTGAAAAAAAAAGTTATTTTTATTGAACAGTGTAACCGTTTATTTCAGCAAATATATTGATTGACTCGGAAGTGCAGCAACCATAAAGATATTTATTGCGAATGCTCCTCGTCGTTAATCGATATTTAGATGTTATTTTTAATCACATTCCATAACATGAGTCACACTCATCTAAATGTCATAATGTAATTTTAATCTTATTGCTACAACTTTTGTGGATATCCCTTCTCTTAAAAACGAGACAAAATGAAGGCTAAATTAAATTTTATTAAATGTGATTACATATAATACCCTCATTAGGATAACTCTTAAAAAAAATCGTATTTAAGACAAGACAAACATTTTGTAAATAATTATACATGTATAAAAGCAGAATATGAAATAAATTCAGCTTTCAAATTAATTTTATATGTGCATTTGTAATATATAATTAGGTCTATTGTATATTGCAATATAATCAAAATTTACAGTCTTTTTTAATGAACCAACTGTAGATCATTTTGCAACGCCTCTTCATGGCGATTGAAGTAGTTAAATCTTCGTTCAATTTCATGATAAAATGGATATCTGAATTATCTATAAACAGTATTGTTTTGTCTTGATTAAGATAAAAGCTATATCATATTTTTCTTTACATAATCTCAAATTTATCAAATAGCCTTCATAGATTATTGCGCCATTCGTTTACCAACAAATTATTTATTTTATAATCATAAAATAAAATCCCTCCGCAGCATACACGCCTGTCGCGTGACCGCCAATACAAGAAGCATGATCGGGTTGCATAAAAACAGGCGACATTAAGAACCTCTCGATTATAAAACATATTCGAATCTTTATTCGGTCTAAACGAGTTTTTTACTGAGGAAGACCCGAGGAGGGGTCGAAACGTTTATGCTATTAAAGAGACATTTTGATTCTACATTGTGAGAACCGAGTTCCCGAGGCACCCTCTCCTTTGCAAACAAAATTTTAGTTCCTACATCTAAAGGGATGCACAATGTTCGAGTTTACATTTAAAATTTCGTGAGCATATGCTCCAGACTTTTGAAGTGTCTATTACAAAAATTAAGTTTTCTATCTAACAAAGTAGAATACTCCTTTAAGAATGCGTACAGGGATTTTCTCTTTGAACTTGTGCCGCGCAATTCGTCGGCTGATCGCTCGGTACGCTCCAGCCAATTGATGAACTCGTGTCGGACATCTGGGTGGGAATCGTGTACGAGCGAGCGAGCGAGCGTACACAGCAACAATCAGTTCACACTGTACGCTCGGCGCGAAAGGCACGGCTGGTATGTGGTAGCGCGGACACAAGTGACAGAGATTGCACGCGTGTGCGTACGCGTGAGTGACTTTCGTCTCGTTTCCTTTTTTTTCTTTCTTTTTTTTTATGATCCAGAAAACGCGACGAGAGAACGGTCCAACGGAGTCGAACGATGTCGTGGGATTGATTCGACGAACCAACCATCAGCCGGTGCGCTCCTTGGTGGATTCTAGTGAATTAACCATCCTGTTCCCTTCCTATTTCTCCTTTCTTCTTCTCTTTTCTTTATGGTTTATTCATCCAGACATCCAGACACGCACCGTAGGAGACACTTGATATTTCCCAATTGGCAAAGTTTTGGAAAGTACCTTCGAAAACACTTTGTGAGTATCTTATCTTTAACGATAATGCAGATATGCAGCTTTGTTCTACGTCATTTTGAAAATAGAGTCAACATCTTATCAGCACACGTTTAACCCTAGAACCCGACACGTGAAAAAGTTACGTAAACTCTACACATGGGTAAATTTTACCCAGCGCATTTTCATTTGCTAATAACTCTCGGAAAAATGGTCAAAATTCAATGTTTTTTTTATAATCGGTGTAGAAAACATCGAGGAAGATAATTATGCTAACAGTTTTGCGGTTAAATAAAGTTGAAGAAAATTATAATAAAAAGACAAAACACATGTTTCTTCAAAATTCGCTTTTCTCTAAAAAATTAATAACTTTTTAACTATAACAGATAAA